>NW_009223042.1:0-19649 GCF_000690835.1 Fulmarus glacialis | reverse complement strand
CTTGTTGAGCACTTCCGCCAACTCCCTCAGTACCCTTGGGTGGATCCCATCCAGCCCCGTAGACTTGTGTGTGTTTAAGTTGTGTAGCAGGTCACTAACCATTTCCCCTTGGATTATGGAGGCTTCATTTCAGCTCAGGGGGCTGGGTACCTTAAGAACAATTGGTCTTACTATTAAAGACTGAGGCAAAGAAAACATTAAGTACCTCAGCCTTTTCCTCATCTTTTGTTACTATGTTTCCCTCCGCATCCAATAATGGAGATTCTCATTAGCCTTCCTTTTGTGGTTAATGTATTTATAGAAACTTTTTTATTGTCTTTTACCACAGTGGCCAAATAAAGTTATAAGTTCTCACGGCATCTTTGTAGTCCTCCTGAGTTGCCTGCCCTTTCTTCCAAAGGTCATAAACTCTCTTTTTTTTTTCCTGAGTTCGAAGAAAAGCTATTCAGCCAGGCAAGTGTTCTTGCCCGCCAGCTCATCTTTCAGCACATAGGGACGGCCTGCTTGTGTACCTTTAAGATTTCCTTCTTGAAGAATGTCCAGCCTTCCTGGACTCCTTTGCCCTTCAGGACTGCCTCCCAAGGGACTCTATTAACTGGGCCCCTAAATAGCCTAAAGTCTGCCCTCCGGAAGTCCAAAGTAGCAGTTCTGCTAACCACCCTCCCTACTTCTCTGAGAATCGAAAACTCTATCATTTCATGATCGCTATGCCCATCACAATACCCACAAGTCCTTCTCTGTTCATAAACAACAGATCCAGTGGGGTGCCTTCCCTATTTGGCTCACTCACCACTGTGTCAGGAAGTTATCTTCCACACACTCCAAAAACCTCCTAGCCTGCTTCCTCTCCACTGTATTGTATTTCTAGCAAACATCTGATAAGTTGAAATCCCCATGAAATCAAGGGCTAGCGATTTTAAGTCTTCTCCTAGCTGCTTATAGAATACTTCATCTGTCTCTTCATCCTGGTTGGGTGGTCTATAACCGACTCCCACCATGATAGCTGCCTTATTGGCCTTCCCCCTGATTCTTACCCATAAATGCTTGACCCCTTTCACCACCATCATCAAGCTCTTAGACAGTCAAAACACTCCCTAACATACAGGGCTACCCCACCGCCTCTCCTTCCTTGCCTATCCCTTCTGAAGAGCTTATAGCCATCCATTGCAACACTCCAGTTGTGTGAGTCATCCCACCATGTTTCCGTGATTTATATTATACCATAGAATGGCTTCCAATTCCTCCTGTTTCTTGCCCATGCTGCATGCATTGGTATAGATGCACTGCAGTTGGGCTATTGACTCTGCCACCTTTTTTGGGGGAGAAGCCCTAATTCCTATGTGACTCTTCTCAGGTGCTTCCGTGGTTTCTAACGGATCCACAGCCCTTGTGTCTTTGCTGCCGCGTGGATCTGCATCCCCTACCCCTCCTGAGATGGCTAAGGAGCATTCATTGCTGCTTTGGTTTGCTTGGCTTTTTTTACCCTGTTGCATTCAACTTCACATATGTCACCACTATGGACCCCATGCCCCAGGCTTGTCAGTTTAAAGTTCACTTCACCAAGTTTACTAGCCTGTTGGCAAAGATTCCTTTGCCTTTTCTAGTCGGGTGGATGCCATCTCTCCCTAGCAGGTTATAGTCATCAAAGAATGTCCCATGATCACGAAAGCCAAAATCCTGGCAATAGCACCAGCCACGTAGCCAAGTGTTGATTTGCATGATGCATCTGTTCCTGCCTGCACCCTTTCCTCTAACTGGTAAAATAGAGGAAAAGATAACGTGAGCACCAATCCCTTTCAATCGTACCCCAGAACTTTGTAGTCTTGCTTGATTCTGCCCAGGTTCTGGCTTGCCGTGTCATTTGTGCTCACATGAAAGAGTAATAGTGGATAACAGTCTGTGTTTCTAACAAGTTGTGGCATCCTCTCAGGAACATCCCAGACCTTAGCACCTGGAAGGCAGCAAACTTCACGATTCCCTGTCGGGCTGACAAATGGGTGATCCTTGCCAGAGAGTCACCCACTATGAGCACTTATTGTTTCTTTTTGTGGTTTCTAGTGTGTGCTGCTGGTATGGTTTCTCCCTGCGGAGCTTGCTTATAGGTGTCTTCTGCTGTTAAGACATCGTATCTGTTCCTGGTTGTTATGCGGGAGGGTGGAAAGTGAAGTGGAGTCCTGCTCTTGTGGGTCACCAGGGTCCACGGTGCTTCATTCTGAGTAGCGCCAACCATAGCAGACTGGTTGTGAAACCACTCATCTGTCTTTGCTTCAGCCCCTCTAATACTGCGCAGTCTTCTCACTGTCTCCTGTAACTCTACCACCTGGTATGACAGATCCTCAACCTGCTTGCATCTTTCGCACATTGCTTGTGCCTCAGGAGGAAGGTCTGGACACTCATCGCAATATGAGGTCTGCACCGCAATCTCCTTCCTTAGCTGTTCTGTCTGGTTGGAAGCATCGGACATCTCGGGGGTTGCTGCTGCAGAAACCCCAGCTTTCCCTCTGAGGTGAGTGCCCACCATTCTACTAAGAAGGGCAGATGGAACTCACCAGTAACAGGAAGAGAGGGTGGCCCTCCTTGCGTGAACTGCTGCACCACGCCTTGGTCGCTAGCACTTCCTAGGGCTGCCTTTTATACTGTCAGGTTTTGGCCGCAGTGGCTTTGTCTCTGCCCAGGTCTCGTCAGCCTTGCTCGCGAGAGCTCGCAGCTCCTGGCAGCTCGCTCTGCTAGCTGGGTGTTTCCCTGGCTGAGGAACCCCCCTGTACGCTGCCATCAGCCACTCTGCTGTGGACCAAGCCAGCACCGGAGCTGATCACCTCGGCGAGTGTCTCCTGCAATTTCCCTGCAATTGCCCAGGAAATAATTCCTTCCCCAAATCTGGAATATCTCAGAGGATTTTTAGGAGATCAAATGACCTGCATGAAGGCTTTGGTTCTTTGCAAGGTCCCTGCACCTCCTTAGCAATGCACTAAAAAAGCACTTTCTCTTCTAGTCTCTCTCTATGCTACCTTCTCTGTAAGACAGATTTGTTTACATTCTGAACAGAAACAAAAGCAAGGTTACACACCTCAAGCTTTTGGAAAGCAGAAATGATAAAAAGTGCTACCAAAAGTCTCACTGCTTTTGCTTATGTGTTTTACTATACAGCATTATCTGGCACATCTAAATGTGGAATAATTGATGAGCTGCTTTTCCACACAGAGGACCCGGGTGGTAAAAAAAACCACTGCTAGTGAAATACTAGAAAATGGAGCAGAGAAGCTTAGTTTGTTCAACTTAGTACAAGCTATTGTCTGTCCTAATCCTGAGGCTTGACTCTTTTGGCATAAGTGACTAGTCTTTCTTTGTACAGTCTCAAGGACGTGGAGCTCTGCCGATATTCCCCTGCCCAACAGGACATGTGAGATGCAGTAAAACTTGCAGGCCTCAAAGATCAAATTCCAGGGCACAGGAGAGGAAACCGTGGGCCTGCTAAGCAGTGCAATGAACTGGAGGAGATCCTCATTATCCTTCTCCCCTCTCAGTTCTCATTTCAAATCTCCACAGTGTCAGTTCATACCTTTACCTTTTTTTGACACAATAAAATAGTTTTGGAAGCTTCACTGGCAAGATTTCAGTTATAATATTTAATTCTTAATTTCTTTGCTTTGCCAGCAATTGCCTATAATCTTTTAAAATTTGTTTTCTGTTTAGAATTGCTTAAATAACTTTTTTTGCAAACTGGATTTATTTCTTCATCTTTGCATTGAAAAGAGATCTATGCCAGGCCCCTGTGTGTCTCGAGTTTTGTTCTGAAGTATCCTACAGATGAATTAATTTGCCAGCCAGAAGCCTTCAGTGACTACACGGACATAGGTGCTTCCCTCAGACAGCTGGCATGAGAAAGAGTAACATTCCAGAAGAGCTTCTTGCCTCCAAATGCCCAGTGCTCCAACTCCCACTTCATCAAACAAATAGCTTTTGCAAGCATGCCTGGAAGTACATCAAATTGAGGCTATTTTGAACCAAGGGAAACGAATACGTTCCAGACTCCTGGGGCCTCAACTGAGAATATACAGCTGCCAGAGCCCTTTCGTTTTGTAAGGGAAGGATCCAGACCAAACTCTGCCACTGGCCACAGCTGTAGCAGTGTTACATTTTGTGGACTTCTCTGCAGTGTGTTTGCTTTGAGCAGTTTGTTGGGCATTCACTATTCAGAGGGTGGTATTCAGGCTGAATGAACTGGTCCCTTTTTCCTTTTCTACAATAAAGATTATGCTTTGGCTGCAGCTATAGAGCCCAGTTTTAGAGGGAAGTGGGATGCATCCCACTGATGATGAGAGTTACAAATTAGCTCAAGAAATTCTGAACTGGAGTAGGTGTTGGTGTTTATTTTTGTTTTCTTATTGTCTAGTAAAATGAAGGAAATCTGCCTGCATTCAAATAATTCCATGCTTTGGCTGGACTGGGAAGGCTGCCTCTAGACCTGTATTCACTTAATCACACAGACTGTGACCAGGGTGAAAGACTGGCTCCTGCAGTTGACAGCAAACTTCCAACTGATTTTGAAAGGCTAACCTCAGAGTTTGACCAAAGGTCAAATTTACTCTGGCAGGGAAGGTAAGAGGGCTACTATTTCTGAAATTTTGCCTACCTGGTGGTGATATTGTGGCTGCACCTGACCTTTACATTGCACTCCAAGGCTAGGGTTACATTTCAGAAAACATACTACAACTATTAGAGATATCATGCATAGCCCTTTTTTCCATATGAACACATTCAATGCACGGTCATGCTTGATGTCCATTTTCTATGGCTATTTCTTACAGTTTTTCTCCCTATCGTTACAACCACTCACAACGGCAGGCCAGATTCACAGAAACAGGCCTGGCTTCATTTGGATGTGGTGCCATGTCTCTCTAAAGTGTTAGTTGAGAGGAGAGTTGATAGCCAAGACTAAGTCCAAATACTTAAAATATAATCACAGTCTTCACATCCTTCTAATATTTGAACATTTTGCTACACAGAGGAGAAAGATGAGCTTGTAACTACATTTAAGGAACCTAAGTAATTTTTCTAATCACTGGAATACTATTTTTAGTTCTGTATGTATATTGTCACTTCAGAAAGCAGAAGCATAATATTGTTCTTTTATTCCAAATGGGTTTTCTTTAGAGGTAAATATCTTTGTATGAAAGATGGCCCTCTCATCCTTCCTCAGAGCCTGTACTGAAGCATTTCTGTGCCATGCATTATGGGGCCAGTTTGTTGAGATGGGCAGATTGAGCTACAGGATGATGGTTTCCCCTGGTGACTACAGGTGCCATCTATCTTTTCTAGTTCACATTTTCCCCTTTCCCTTGGGGGACAATCAGGTTCTAATTAATAGGGGTTAGAAAAAGCAGTGCTTCAAAAAACACAGGGTGTATGCACAGATGTTCTTTTCTTTCAGGACATTAATGATCTCGGTTTCAAGTACAGCTCGGCAATTCCTGCTATGTTTACTGCTTTCAGCTCTGTAACCACTTTACGGATAACATTTCTGCCAGTGAAGTGGTACTGCAAGCTCCAAGGCTCTCTGTTACAGATGTAATTGGATCTTGATAGTGTAAAGCTTTCAGAAAAATGATGCTACTACACAACAACTGCAACACATCCTATGATAGACTAAGTAGTCAGATTTTCCAAAAAAACAGTATGCTTTTAAGAGTTTGTACCCTGATGCTGCAATTCCAAGTTTTGCCTTATTTTTACTTCACTTTTGGTTAGACTGCACTTTGGTTAGCCTGCACATCCTTCCCAGGGTAAAATAGCTTCAAGCCTTCAAGCATCTACCTGATTCTGGCTACAGTACATGCAAAAGATTGTGAATTAAGCAACCGTATAGATTTACCACATGCTAACTATAGCTCCTGGGGACCTTATTGTAAACACATTGCAGCTTCGCTCACTTTCATTGAGTGGTAAGTTGCTGTGCAGCCACCTTCAGGTAAGAGCAGTCACATGGACAGTTACAGTGCAATAAATAGTCTTCTGAGATACTCATACAGCAAATTTTTAAGGTAGCCATACTGTATGGTACTGTCAAACTGTATGGTATAGCCATATTGCACAGTACCAGTAGCAGAGTGGTTCCACTATAGACAGCAGTGTTTCAACCATATGACTGCACTGCAGGAAACTTCCCTCATAAAATCTTCGGCTTCAAACACCCACTCGAGCTGGGGACGGGGATCTCTCTTATTAGGGTTTGGCCACCTGACAGAGTTAATTGATTTAGACGATGCACTGGTCTTCAGCTTTTCAGTTTAGTTATTTGTTCTGAGTTATTTCTGGTTTGTTTTGATCACCTAAATGTTTCTCACAGGACTGAAGCATTTTAAAGAGAAGACTATTGAATGCTGAGCTTTGTATGTCTATTTGTACAAATGAAGTTTCCTTACAAAAATTTCCTGGATTCAGAAAAAAAAAAAATCATAAGTATACAGCAATTGTTCAAATCGTTGTTTGTAATGGAAATTAAAGCAAAGAGTTTTTCTCAATATTTTAGTTTTGGTTACCTGCCCCACAAGCTAAGATCTGAAATGAAAAATCACTTATTTGCAGGCTGCCTCTTTGGTAAGTGATAGAAATGTCATTAGGGTTGTTTAGGACTTAGACAGAAAGCTCTTTTCTTTTTCTGCCTTCTTCTTCCCTGAAGTCATATGCCACCACACACCTTGATACTGTGAGACCCTTTGGTCAGTGGGACCCAGGTTCTGCTGTTGAGGGCATGAGTGTCCCTCACGCTGGTGTCTCTGAGAGGGGTTTAGACAGGATCTGTCTTGACCAGACTGTGTTGGGAGATGATGGAGCCTCTCTCCCTCCCTGAGATCCCACCATGCAGCTGAATCGCAGCCTTACCCTCCTGCTCCATGCAGGGGAGCCCACACTGACTTCAGCAGGCAGCAGAGTCACTCCACTGTGGAGCTCGGCCAGGAGCATGTCTCTAGTTCCTTGGTTCCTGTGTTGTTGGAGGCACTGCAGCTGACATGACATACAGCTGGCTTGGTGCATGTTTATAGGTATTGCCGTACATCTCCCACTACTATTCCAAATGGGATTTAATGTCCCTGTGGATGCTCTAAATGGCTTCATGACCCCACGATGACTGCCAGGGACCCAGTGTATTGGAGATCTACTGCAGAAGAAGCCTAAGGCATGAAAAAGTTCCACTCTGTCTAGTAAATATATGCATTTAATAGAGGGCTTTAGGGAGATTGTTGCCCCTCGGATATCAACACCACCCTAGCCAGAATCACTGCAACAATGCTGTAGGGAAGCTTAGGTGGCTGGGAAGGATGAAAGTTACAGAGCTGGGACTGAGGCTGGGAGCGAGGGAGCCACATGTGGGGTTAGGGGAAGAAGAATGAGAAATCTAGTTTGTTCTAATAGTATTGTGTCAGTGATTATTCCTACATGGATGTTGGAGTGTTACTTTAGATATAAAGCTGCAAGCATTTCAGATTGGATTCCAGTTCTACTGAATTCTCCTTTTATTGTTTGACTTCAGCTATAGGCAGTAATAGGAAAATTTGGACCTGCAGGATGAAACTCCAACACACAGCGTCCCTCTCATTGCATATGGTAAGAATGAACTTTCAGCTATTTCACTCCTACATATCAGTCTCTTCTAGCACTATGCATTCAGAGGGATAGGATGAAGACTGCCTTAGATTTTAAATTGATTTTGAAGAACTTTTCAAGGGTTAATAGTAGCACGGCTGTAGTGTCAGCTCTTGGACTGGTTGCATAGTCATTACAGGATATTTCTGCAGAGACAAAATTAGCTCTGTGTAACAAAACCAAGAGCAAGATCTGAATTATGTTTATGGTCACCAGTAAAAGTGTCTATTTTTGAACGACTTTCCACACTCAGTCCCCTTGTTCCCGCAGTCTCACTTTCTATCTTTCTGCTTTACTTGGAAAGTGTTTCTCCTCCCAGCCTGTTCCTCACAGTGTTTTTATAGTTTAGCTTCTTATTTCTGCCACTGTGATTCCCTGAAACTTCTGTGGTTTTTTTATGAATATGTCATCATGCCTAAACTAGATAAATAGATGGTTTTTTCCTCACTGATGTGATGATCTTATGCTCAGAATATGGATCTTTTTTTGGTTATTTCATCTGGGGCAGTGTCTCCCACTTGGGTGCTTTCCATTGGGGCAACATAAAGCTGTCACTGGAGATGTTCAGTACACCTCATTCGAATGTGCTTTGCATTTTCTTTATCACATATCTATTAAACCTGTGTCTGATGTGTGGCTTTGAACCACTACCCGTTTTCATGGCCTGAGGAGGGACTGGCACCCAGGCAGACATCTGTCTCAGGTGATTTGATACCCGTGGGGCTGTACAGCAGAGCTCATATTAGTAGCACAAGTGCTAGGGGACTGCATGCTCACAAACCTCCAAGCCCCATTACTTGGCCTTCCCTGCCTGTACCGGGGTACTCAAGGCTCTTACCAGTGCTGACATTTCCCGAGTCTTCTGCTTTAGGAATGCAAAGATCGCAGAAATGAAATTCCTGGACTGTGCATGGCGTTACCGAGAAAAGGAGCTACCTCCTGCACCTCCTCACCCACCCTGGCAGCCCAGCTCTATTCCCCACGCCTCTGACGTTATCCACAACTTCCTCTCTCTCTCTATTTCCAAAATTACCTGCATCACTCTCTTTTTTCCTGCTTTTTTTCCTTTCCCAGAAGTTTTATACTATACTCCAGGCTTCTGTGTGTAATTATAAATGAGAGGGATTACTGTCAGCCTGTAATCTCAGTTCTCTATGTACTGCTAGGGCACAATTCATACTCTCCAATTAAGACATGGTTGATTTTAATATTTTCCCATATGTTTAATATGAACAAATCATGGTTATGTGGCTGATGTCCATTAAAAACTTCCATAAATTCTTGTCTAATTGATTAATATTTTCCAACCATAGTACAATGGCAGCACAGTAAAAAAACTTGGTTCTCAGTCACATCAGTTATACCTTTTTCTGTGATTTTATTTCTTTTTTACTCTTTGTCATTGGGATGTTATTGAATCCAGCACAACAAAAGCAAAATATAAATTAAGCCTGGTAATTTTCATTACATTCTTTTTCCAGATGGATTCTGAGAGGTTTTGGAAGACCTTAATCCAGAATATATGAACAGAATGTAATAGTGATAGAACCAGTGGAGTTTTATAAACCTAAGGATAAAGACTGTGTCTTTTGTGTTGGGATTTTTTGAACCAGCCTATTGAATTTGAGAGCAGGGATCAAATTTTTTATTAAATTCTACACATGCTAAATAAAAATCTATAAAAAGGTATCACTTTATATTAAATTCTGAAGTTTTTACAGAAAGGAAAATGAGGAACCAGTTATCACAAGATTTATAAAAAAAGCAAAGTGAAAAATATGAAGTGAAAGTCTTGAGAAATGTGTCTGTAGAAGGCAGAAAAATATTTTTATGCTGAGTTCACGTCAAAGTTACCCTTTTTTTTTTGCTTATGGAATGAAACGCCATTAGCCATTCATTGTTTGGTGGCTGCTTGATTAAACACAATGCCGGCACAATTTCTTTTCAATGTGACTGGTGGAAAATGCCTGCAACACAGCAGAAATCAACATCTGTCGTCCATCTTATTCCATACCTGTCCTTTCAATAATCTGCTTGTTTGTGCCACTCACTACATTGGCTTTTTAAAAATCTCCTTAGACTGTACATTGCAAAGACCAAGGTCTGTTTTTCAGTTTGTGGATATACAATGAGTAACTCAATGGTTCCCTGGCAAATTTAAGATGCTATTGCAATAATAAGTGACAGTAATAATGTTTTGAAATTAAAATTTTTCCTAAACTTTTTTACATCTTTTCGTCTTACAGATATATCTGGTATCTTTAATCCTTTCTAAGTTTCATGTTGCACACAGTGTGCAAAGATACAATATGATAGGCATTAGTATATTGGGCCACATATGAAGAGATACAAGCGTACATGGAGATCTCTCTGTATAACCTTTTTCTTAGGAGATGGAACACTGGCAGTTCTAATTGCTCTTTTATTTGTTTTATAAATGTGTGTATTTTATTTTGTTTTCTTCCCTGGCTTTCGCAAGCAGCGGTCTGGCTAATTTCTATTCAATGTGTTTAAATCTGCTTTGATATCTCATTAGGGTTTCCACCATAAGTGGGAACAGGTGGGAAGTGGAAGACACGTTCAGAAAGGCTGGGGCTAGATCGAGATGCAGATGTCAATTACCTCTCTAAGTGCAGGCTAAGATGGAAAGATGCAGCGGGAGGAGGAGGGGCAGGGGAGAGGATAATTCAGTACCCCTGGGGAGATCTCTCAAGGCATCAGCTCCCAACACAGAAGGGACTGTCTGCAACACAGCCCACTGGGCACCTGAACACGTGGCACCTTGCCGTCTCCTCAGTCTGGGTTTCTCCTTGGCTTTAAATGCAGAGGCCAGAGAAGTAAAGTAAATGCTTTGCATGGAAAATTTTGGCTGCTTCAGGGCATGAAAAGGAGGCTCTCAATGAGCCTCCACCTCTCCCTGCCATATATTGCATTTACTGGATGAAGCTCAGAGAGGGGAGTTCTATACCAGAGACATCAGCTCTGTGCATTTGAGTATCTGTGTCTTCCTGGGGGATTTTTGTGTAAGAATGAATATTTTTTTATTCAGTTGTCTCATCTGAAGTCTTTCCATGGTAAAGTTTAACCATGTTCAAGGTGATGGCAGGCCAAAAGGAAAGCATTTACTTGGTAAACTGCCAGGAAACACTTCTAGAAGTGCTGTTCTTCATAAGCAATCAAATCATTATTACTGAGAATGTGTTTCCATGTACCCTGAGAAATCAATCTCCAAAGACAAGCGGTGTTCGCCATAAGCTGAAATTCAAACCCCCTATTTCTCACAGTCATCCTAGAGGTGGGCCTGAGGTGCAATGTGACACTGGAGCACCCATTTCATAGTTTTCCAAATGTAGCTCTAGATGCCAAAGTCAAAGTATTCCCACTACTCACGTCCTTCCACAGCCCAGACTTGATTTCCTCTATGTCCTTTCTCTCTTAGAGAACATCTGTAGTATGGTTAGGTGCCTGACATATTAAAGACATGATCTTCAGTGAATAGAAAAAAATGTGGTAACAAATTGATTGCTCTGAAAATAAATGAAGAAAAACTAAGCCATATAAGCTGTTGATATTTGGCTCAAATGCTAGTCCTGTCTAGAAAGATGTGGTAATTCTCACTAATTTGGTTTCCATACTTAGTTCAATATAATGAGCACAGAATTAATTTCCAAAGAAAGACAGCTATGCCTCATTATTCCTTACGCGTTGCACCGCCCAGTGTAACCAGTGACCACTGGAGATCCAGGAAAATGGTGAATCAGTCCTAGTATGCCCTTTAGTAATTATAACTACTAGTAAATGCTATAAGATGAATGAAGCAACTTGCCTCAAGAAAGACAGGATGAATGCAACATGTTTGATACTTTACTTTTGGTATGTATATACATTTTTAATACTTCCTATGTTTAGTCTTATACAATAATCCGGCCCAGGATGGGACAATGAAGAATGGCGGGCAGTGGAGGTGTTCCCTCCAAGCTGCCAGGAGGGAGCTCAGGCTGCAGGTGTGCTAGAATGTGACAGCCTCATATGCAGCATTTTTAAGCAGTGCTTTCTTCCAGTGTTAGTCTTTGAAAATGATAGTTAGCAAATTGCCGTGAGAAGTGTCAACATAACAGCCATGCAGGCCAGTGGTCCTGTGCCTGCCTCTATTGCCCTGGTTCACAGTACAGCGAGAGGGCAACACTCTTGGATGTCCCTCTGTGCACTCTCCATAGTGTACACATCACCATGCCGTTATTGTCCTTGGGCTCTGCTGAGAAGGTGAGTGATGGTTATCCGGTATGGAAGAGAGGACATCATGGGGTCATTATGTAGTATTGATCATTGCTTTCTCAGAATGAAGCCAATCAAGCATTAATCAACTCCAAGGGTACATCAGCCTTTTTTTTTTTCCTAATTAAGTTAGCAATTAGAGTTCAGACCATAGTTACTACCTTACTGTTTACCTACATCTCCTATTTGATCTAGTCATGCTAAAGGACTAAATTTTGCTCTCTCAAATTTAACTGTCCTTCAGCTAGCCTAAGTGAACACTTTGCCCAGGAATTAAAAAACAGTGTCTGTATGATAATTCAGGGGTTTGGTTTCAGTGCAGGATGATTAAAATGAAATTGGACTGGAAAGAGGAGTAAGTAAAGCAGAAATACTTTTCATGATTAGAAAGAGCATTCCAGAAATAATTCCTTGTGTGCTTCCTCCACTACAGGGCTCTTTCCTTCCAAATTTAGTTATGTGTTAAAATTTCCAAACGTAAAGGAAAAACAGTGGAAGAAATGCATTTCCCAATACTTAAATAGTACCTCTGAGTACGTGTAGTGCAAAGGAATGCTCTCACCCAAAAATTCCACCATATTCATCTTTTTTTCAGTACCTTCCTTCTCAGCACAGACAAGTATTCAAATCCTTGCCAGAGGCTTTAGTTTGCATAGCAAAAGATACACAGGGAAAAGTAACAACAAGAGACTTTTTATAACTTGTAGAAAAACACACGCTTGTTTGCATGACCAAACATTGCGTGGAATAGTTTATTTGCTAAGAAGGCCCTAAACAATGTCAGTATCAATGGCAATAGAATAAGAACACTTCAATGCATGGCAACACTCAATCAATAAATGTGTGCAGAGACATTGGGAGAATGTCAGCTTTTCAGCTGGCTGCTAATATAAAGACATATAGTTTATGCATCGGAGTTCCCCAAAGGTCACACGTAATACCCCAAAGACATAAATTAGAAGCCTCAGCTAATAGACTGTTTAGTTAAGGCAGAGGTCCAGTTTTCAGGGTTGAAAAATGCTTCCGGTTTCATTTACCATGAAAGGAATTCGGAAAGGACAAGGAAGGGCAGTTGATGATGGATAATGATACAGATACATGGAGGAGAAGGCAAAAAATGTTTACATTGTAATAGGAGAATGGATCAAAAGAACAAGATGTTGTTTTTCCTCTGCCTGTTCCACTATAAGAGGAAGATATAGGTTTTATTAAATTAAGGAGTACTGATCTAATTTTCCTTGCTTAGAAATCAAGTTCAGGAAAATATTGCTGAATATTGCACAGAGCATGAATATTGGAGGAAAAGTGAGGAGGACTTGCTGTTGTACAGTCAGGTTAGTCTCTGACTGGGTATCTCACTCTAGATGGAAATTTTGCCATAGAAGTCTCTGTGGCTGCAATTACTAATATAACTTCTCCTCCCCACACCCCGCCAAGCTGTGCAATGTTACACATAACATTTCTGATATTAGTAATTTGTTGATTGGATGCTTTTACTGGCTATTGTCACATAAAACA
The DNA here is from genome assembly GCF_000690835.1 of Fulmarus glacialis. Classification (NCBI taxonomy): domain Eukaryota; kingdom Metazoa; phylum Chordata; class Aves; order Procellariiformes; family Procellariidae; genus Fulmarus; species Fulmarus glacialis. Next base: position 6,212 of record NW_009223042.1, on the reverse strand, counting down.
AATATAGAAGTTAAATTGAATGCTTATATATAAAAAATTCCTCTCTCAATTGCTATGTACAACACCTGGGAGGAGGGAAGAGAGAACTTTGTGCTCAATGACTTCCTTTTCAGGGCTTCTTTTATATGGAGCTTAAACAAACCAAACAGTTATGCAATCTGGAAAGTATTACATTTCAGGAAGTCTGGAGTTCTGGAAGTGTTACCCAGCCATGAGGCACTGCAAAGCTATTTAAATGCTTCTCATGGGTCTCCTTTTATGGAGATCAGGCAGCACAGGCAGAAGTTAAAAAAAAAAAACAACAAAAAGCAAACCACCCCAAAACCAACTCCCCTCCCCCCCCAAAAAACCCAGAAGAGATATGGCAACATGAAATAGCATTATGATAAATCGGTGACTTTAAAGTAATCAAGCATCTTCTTTAAGGCCTTGCAGGCCTATACTCATGAGCTTGAGACTTTTTTAAACATTTGATTATATGAGGAAGGGATACATACACATAGACTTACTATAGATACTGCAAATACAGTGAAGGAGGGATGATTCAGCTTGTATTAGAAGACTTCATAAAAAATATAATTCTGGAAAGGATAATAGAAATTAAACCCTAATGCACTAGAGGAAGGAAAACACATTTTAAAAAATCTGATTTCGAAGCTGAATAAGCTGAATGTCATTTTTGCTTTGTTGCATAACATGTGAGCAGCATCTTTCTGTCAGACCGAACACATTCTTTCAGAGTGCCAAAATCTGTTGTAGCATCATCTTTCTCAGCTATTTTGAAGCAGGACCCCCCCTTTCTCTACACATGCACACGTGCTTGTACACCTGCTGCCTTCCAAGGAAAAACTTCTTCTGCCTTGACATATCAGCCAGGATAAGGTATTTCATATGCATATCTGCAAGGAAATTGAAAGATCTGCTTGCTTTTATTTTCTTAACAAGTTCATCACAGCTCCAGATAGTCAGACTACAAATCCATGTTGTTTTTTTTCAGAGACCTCTTTTTGAGTGTGTTTGAAAAGTCTTTTAGGGGATTGTGCAAGCCAGGCACAGAACAGTGTTAAGGCAATTCGATTAAATTCAATGACATCTCAGTTTAAATAACTCTTCATAGAGCAAGCACAGAATCAGTTGTCTTAAGGATCTATATAAGTTCCCTTCAAGGAAGGACTGCCTTGTCCGGAACTGCATATGGCCTCAGGAAAAAGAAGACTACAGCTTATAGCTGCAGGGGTCCCAGCTTTCTCAGTATTCTTCCCATAATTTAAATATCTGCTGAAACAGGTACCTTACAGGGCCTTATATGGGTCTTAATGAACACATGGCTAAAAGAAGACACAGATTTCCCTGGCATTTAGAATGGTGGTATGTATGTAGGGTAATATTTTTAAAGTTGTTCTTTTAAGCCTTATTACTGTGAGACCTTATAACTAACTGTTCAGCAACAAGGCTAGAGAAAGTACCACAGCTTTAAAACAGAGGTAATGAAAGAAATTCAATGTATTGCTATTAGCAAAGCTCACTAGCCATGAGCAAATGGATAATTTCTCTCTCTATTTTGATTTTGATACAGAGAGACATAAAATTGACTAAGAAGAGAGTATTCACAAAGCAGCCAAAGGTTTGGAAACTAAAATGAAAATAAAGTACTTTACAAAACAAAATGATCAGGTTTTTAAGCAATCGTTGCAGAATTAAGAAAAAATGGCGATTAAGGGATTAATGAATCTTGACCATTCTGATTAGTGTAGCTAGTCAGTGTTTTAAGCCCTTCCACAATCCTGGAAGATAAATAAGGCATCAGGTTGGCTTCAGACTTGCACTTTTCACTGACAGTGCCAGTGAAGGCTTCCCCAGCCAGTGCCCACGTGCACATAAATAACTGTATTTGGAAAGATGGGACCACAAATAGAGTGTGCCCAGTCTCCTGCTGTTCCCAAATCTTACTCTTACTAATGGATCCGTACCTCACTATGCATTCTTGCCCTTTCCAAGTCCAGCATGTTTGATTAATCTTGCCACTTATTAGTTACTACCATTTTATCTCACAGAATAGGATAATCCTTGTCATAATTAGCTGCTCCAGTGTCTTGCCCTAAATGATCCCCTGCAGTGTTTTATCATCATTAATTGGCAAAATGTATTAGATCTTCCTCAGAAGAAAAGGAAACTGATGCATGGAGTCTCAATCTGCCAGCAGGCGGCCAGCCAGGGCAATCTTCTGCTCTGCATGGTAGGGCACTGAAGCATTTTTCCCGTGAGCCTGACACTCAGTGAGGAGGCTTTTGTACATATTTGCCCTGTTTTTCTTTCCAGATCCTGTTTGCTCAGTAATATCAAGTTTAAGAAAATAAAACATGTTCCATCAAAGAAAAATGAATTTCATCTTTCCTAGAATACCTGGAACGCAATTATCTTATTAGTAGGTTCTGTAATTATAGCAAAAGGGCTCTTCACTGCTATAAACAAGGAATAATTATCACAACTTGACTAACCAATAAGTAAAATAGTTAAGGGGCTGGGCGTATGGTACTTTCACAGGCAGGGGGATACAAAAAGTGTTAATTGTGGTGCCACCAATACTGCCAAGCTGTATTTGCAAACAGAGAGGCCCAGGGCCAGCTCTGGCTGAGCAGTAAAGCCTCTTGCCAGTGTTGGAGATGGTATGATACCGCTCATGAAGACCCAGGGACAGATACATTTCTACGTATCCCAGAGCCAGGTTTCTGTTCAGTTGTTGCTTGTCAGCAATTGACCTTTTTCTCTATTGTATGTCACCCTTAAATCCTTTTTTGTTTCTGTTTTGGTTAGATACCACTTTCTTTCTTCGAAGTGTTATCAAAACGGCACAAACATAATTCTTCATCTAGCAAACCCACTATTTTCCCCTCAGCCTTCATCTTGTTCCCTAATCTTTTCTCTGCACTCTTCCCTGCATATTCTGATTCCTGTTGCTTGCTGTAGGTTTTTACTTTTCAGTCATGCTTCAACCCCTGTATTTGGCAGAACTTCCTTGTTTCTTTACTGCCAAACATCTTCACAGTTCTCTTTCAGAAAGTTTCACACAAATAAATAAAATTTGCTCCTATGAGAAACTTTATTTTCATCTTTACAAACTTCCTTTTCTTCCTGTACTCACCTATAGTATCTTTAGCAACAGGAGCATGTGAGAGATAGCTTTATGCAACTGGGCCTTGCTTAGCTATACATGGTATTTCTGCTTAGTCTAGTCTGCTCTAAGAGATGGTTCATCATGGTGTGAGTGATTACTTGAGCAGACACAGATGAGGTTTAACTTGTCGTGAAGATGCTGTCTGTCTTTTCAAGCAGGCTGTGAGCCACCACCAATATCAGACCCACCGAGGAGAAGGATCACAGGTGAATGGGAAGAGCAAAACCTGTTTGCCAAATGGTAGGTGTCTCAAGAAAGAGTGATGGGCATTAGCAAAAACACTCTTCTTTTTTCTGCCAGTGAGATGCCACTGATAATTTGTCATTTGGCAAAGCTAATAACTGATAATAAGAGATGTCAAGATATGAGACAACTGAGTGAAGATTAAAGAAGTTTCCTGGGGAGGACACATGAGCTCTTACTATCTTAAGAGGATCCTGTTACTTACTGACATCAGTTCACCTATAAAGCATAATGCTAAACAACATTTCTATGTAAATTCCTTCACTGCACTTGATCAGATGAAAAAACTCTTTCATAGCATTGGTTTCTCTGGAAACCATGGCATGCTGGCTTTCCCCAAATGATCTGAAAATCTGTCTCTTATGTTATATATTGAGGAATTGCTGTAATTATTTACATCACTCATTGCTCAGTAGAACTGGGCCACGTGGGAAGTACTTTGGATTCATTGTTCAACAGTGGATTACTGACCTATTTTAGCTTTAGAATAAAATAAAAAGTATTTCCTATGAAATGCAAATCTAGGAAACTAAGAACTGTCTCTAAACATGAGACAGTAGGAAACTAAGAACTGTCTCTAAACATGAAGAATCCTTTATTTTTTTTCTTTTTCCTTTTTTCTTTAAATTCTTGCTCACCAAGACTTTAAAGTCAGGAATATGACGAGGAAGATAACTATACTGTTACCACAGCAGTAAAATGGTGTCATTGTTGTCTATTCCCTTTGAGATGATGCGCTCTGTTTGAGCCATGACCTGTGATTTAGTCTGGCTCTCTGTACAAATATCAGTTAAACCACCAATCTGCAGCATGAACCTAAAACTTGTGGCAGGAACCCAAACAAAAGAATAAGCACATGTAAGCCTCTCCAAGGTTACATACTGCTGAAAATGCTTCCAGTATGGGAAATGAAATATGAGATCCATACCCTATATGCATCCTATGAGATCCATACCCTATATGCATCCTATATGCATATGAGAAAATCTTTTCTTCTTAGCTTTTCCTATATAGAATTAGTTAAATGATAAACAATTTCATGAATGAACATTCAGCTCCTCTAAGCAGCAACTCTACTTGGTGTAGGATGCTCGAAAACTTGTTTTTGAGGAGCAGGAGCTCATGCACAGACAGCAGTGCCCTGGAGCCTGTGTCTTTTGTCTCCAAACCCATCTTCCAGAGTTGTGGAGGAAAGTGTGCCAGCTGTTCTGGCTGTGATTCAAGCCCCCACGATGATAACATGCTGTTGTACACCTCTCAATCAACAGGCCCAATATATCTCTCAGTGACAGATGAATAAACATAAAAGCATCTATAATTTATGGAAGATTTGACAGGAGATACAATCAGACACTGCAATCCTATTATATTAATATTTACTAGGAGTAAAACCCTGGTTCTGCTGAAGTCAAGTCATTGAGTTCAGTGGTCATGACTTAATCCTCATGCAGCTTGTCCTGTCAAATCATTGGTGAAATTTACCCATTGTAGAAAGCCGGTACTAGATGTAGACACCAGCCCAATCTTTAAAAGAACTATGAGACTGGGGTTTGAGCTCTTTTCAAAACTCCTTTTGAAGAGAACTGTAGTTCTTATGAAGAGCATTTGCAGATCTGGCACCTGGTCAGAGATTTCTGGAGGAAATGCCACTAAACACCTTGAAAGAAGTAAAAAATTTCCTAACTTAAAATGCATGAAAAAAATATGTTAATGCCTGGAGGAGATTAATAAATCTTTTAAAAACAACTCACTCAAATAAATTAGTAGAGGGGGGTTTATTTGCAGGGGAAAAAACAACCAAACCACAAACCCCCCCCCAAATTTATGACATCTAAAGAGGCAGAAGAAGGTTTTTTTTCCCCCTCAATATATCCACATTTCTATCTTTCCACAGTGAAATGTCATTAACATATTTCCTTTAATAAATATTACACTACAAGTCTTGACACTTGCCACAAGAAAACTATTTGAGAAAGCTAGCGCTTTTTTTTTTTAATTGAATTTGAACAAATTTCTTTCAGAGAGAAGAGAAGTCCTCTCCCTCTTGTGAAAGTGTTTTAAATACAGGGCCTTCCTGTAGGAAAAATAAATATTTTTCTGGTGAAGAATGAGTTCTTTTGTCTACCATAGGCCTGAACCTGAGGAAAAACTTTCTAGCTGAAACACGGGCAGTTATATCATTCTGGTGCCTGCCATAAAAAATGTTCAGATTTATGGGAAAGGAACGGAAATTTATATGCAAGTTTATGGCTTAACTGGGGCATATGTAATAGGAACAGCTGAAGTCTTGAGAGAAAAGATTCTTCAAAGATGAAAAATGAGCCTGTGGTTCAAGTGCTGGGAATTATTCACTGTGGGTTTGTACCCTGGCTCTGCCAGAGACTTCCTGTGTGTTCTTGGAGAAGGTTCTCATCCATATTGGGTTTTAGATCATCTTCTGTGAAATGGGAATAACGACTATTCTTCTCTGCATCCTTTCCTCTATTTAATCTAATTATTTTCCAGTCCATGCACACCCACATTCACATCCGCAATTCACATTCACAATCCTACTTGCTTCACTCCTTCTCTAATTTAAAGTGTAGTCTGGAGAGAAACTATGACACTTTCTGTCTATTGACAGAGTCACAGAGAGGACTAAAGATTTCATATCTTAATTTTTTTTCCTTAACAAATCAATTTTGATAAAACATGCATGAAGAGATCTGGTTGTATCCCATTATATTTCACTCCTGTTGGTTTTGGTTTTGGTTTAGTGCATACATGTCTGTCCTGGTTCCAGCTGGGACAGAGT
>NW_009223041.1:0-18807 GCF_000690835.1 Fulmarus glacialis | reverse complement strand
GAGCGTCCTGCTGGGGTCAGCCCGACCCCGGCCAGGAGAGTTTGGGCAGGGTGACGGTCTCACCCCGCACAGGGGCGAGGGGTTTGGGAGGAGTGGGGGGCCGAGGGCAGGCCCTGAACACATGCGAACCTGCCCCGCTGGCTGTGCCTTGCGCCCTTTTCGTCCTCCCTGCTTATTATTCCGCTGCCCATTTCGTTGCACCTGGAGGGAATGTATATGATTTTTTTCTCATTTCCAATAAATTCCGGTTATTTTCTCTATTGCTGCATAAGCAATTCTCACTGCTTTTTGCGGGGAAAGGAAGTGGGAGGTGAGGAGGAAGGAAATGAAGATATCTTGTTCTCCTTGTTACAACCATTTATTCACTATTAGCTGTATTGAACCTAAGTAAACAGGAACTTGGAGGTACTGGTCAGCTGTCAGCTCTTCATCTGTGGCTTCACATCAGCTTGAGGCTGGAACTTTGTTTCTTGTCACCTTGTCCCTGTGTGGAGGGGCCTGGACGTTAGGAGAAGGGGGATGTTTCCAAAGGCCTCCCTCCACCCTGTCCGTTCCTAAAGCATAGGGTATCTCCTTTTCTCCTTGGGTCCTCTGGGGCTTGCGAGCTTATAGAGCCCCTCGCAGCTCTTCAGCTGCAGGATTTTGGGCATAGGAATCCTCCCTGACCCCAGGAGCTTTGTAACAAAACGTGTAAAATGGATGGTGTAGCCTGGCAAGCCGAAAGGAGGGGAGCCCTAGAGGCGTTCCCAAGGCTTGGTGTTGCTCCAGTTGTCTCACTGCCCCACGTGAGGAGAGGGCTGAGCAGGGCCCGTGGAGCTGTCGCTGACCCTGCCAGCTCTCGTGTCTGACTTCTGCCTTGAGCTGGCAATTACCTGGCAGTCCTCGGGCCAGCACAGCTCTCTTGCCAAATGCGTTTTGTAGTTGGGAAACAGAAACCACATTCAGAAGAGGCCTGCGTGGCTCAGGAATTATGGTCTGGCTGTTCTTGTCATAAGTTGCTGCAGAATTAAAGAGGGAAGCATGCTATTACTCACGGAGATCCTCCAGCTGGGTTATTTGTGTAGGCCGTGTAAGGCCCTTATCTTTTCTCAGCAGTCATTGTAACTCTTAAGAGCCTTACAGATAAAGGCATTCAAAGGCTGAGAATCCTTCATCTTTGGGTTGTGGTGTTGCTCCCCCCACCCCCAGGAAGCTGCTGTATGGGAGCTGCTGTGGGCTGTCAAGGGAGGGATAGGGAGTTTGCATAAGAAGTTTATTTAAGTGTGAATCCCGGTATCATGGTGAATTAACCTCATTAATCAGTGTTTACTGGTGCTAACAACATCCCAGCTTCCACTTCTCTAGCAAATTAACAGCGTATTTTCTTGGTCAACCAAGATAAGACCACTGTGGGAAAGGCATACCCTAGCATGAGAAGCAGAAACCCTTTCTGGCCATGTAGATAGAGGCGCCTGCGTCGCCCATGGAGGATTGGGTTGGTTAAGAAGGATGAAAGCAGCACAAACTGCACAACTTCACAGAAAACTCAAAAGCAAAGGGCCAAGCTGGGTATCTGTCACAGAGTGTTGTCTGATGGTTTTTCAGTGAGCTCAGAAGCCTGAGAGCTGTAGAGATACGGTGGATTAAAGGAACCTTGCTCTGCCCCAAACGGTTAAGGACTTAACGCAGCACAGCTGCTAGGTGCTTGGGAGATGCAATGACATATAACAGGCTGATTCTCACCTGCTGCTGGTTAGAAAGGCTTGCCCCTGCTCCTACCCCATCACCAGCTACCAATGCCTATAGCCGTGTGGAAAACAGCCCGTTTACCGGTGATACAGTCTGCAGTGTGACTCTGTCCTCTCTGTAAGTCAGACTTCTTCATGTGCTCTGTGCAGGATCTGTAACCAAAAACCTCTCCTTAATCTGTATCCTCTCTGTTCTGCTTGTTGTGTGCACGTTATATTGGTGAGCTGATCTTCTGTTACACAACACTGTCCCACTGCTGCTTGAAAAATCTTTCTTTTCTAGAGCTATACCTAAACTGTATGTGCTAAACCCAGACACAGCATCTGGGTGGACCTCTGCATCTCACACTTCAGATGTGGGCTATGTCAGTTTGAGAGGGCTTTTTTATTATATTTACTGCTTCAGGATGTTAGGTGTAGTGAATTACAGCAGCTAGAAAGCACATGTGGCAGAAATCATCACTGTAAAATTTCATTGCAAAATGAAGGTTTTCAACGCATAATCTCCCAAGGCGTAAAATAAATATCTCGCCTATAACGTGAGAGGAACTCCATGGGTTAATTATAATTGGATTTTAGAGTAAATGAAATAGCTGAGCTGTTACAGGTTTATATTTTGCTGATTTCCAGATCCTCAGCTGCCCTCACTTTTTTCAGTCTATATGCTCAGTTAAACATTTGCTCCCAAGATGTTAAACAGCTGACTTTTTTCCACATACTTACAATGTGATGTCACATAGTTCAGTGAATTTCTACAATGATTCCAAGAAAGCCGGGATGTCAGGCTAACCCCACAACATCTGCTGTGGGCCAGGGTAGTCATGTGTGGTTGAACAATATGCATCCAATAGGGAGGACATACTTCAACCCTTGGCCACCATCTCTCATGGTATAGATAAATCCTACCCTTTCTGTATCGTATTTACAATGCCAAATATTTTCTTTCTACCTCTGTAGTTGCAGAGAGTGAAGAATGAATATGGCAGAGAATACAGCAATGTCAGCCTTCAACTTTTTAGCTTTTACTTTAATTGCACTCTCCAATCCTCCCCAGAGAATTATTTTAGAATATACAGTATGATTTCATGTAACACTTAAACCTGTACTACATTACTGGGTATTTCTTGGTGACCAGTGTTTTTTTTTCTTTGAACATGACTGATGTTTTTGGGCACCCCTTTTTTTTTTGGCTATCCAACTTGAGAAATATTACCTAGCCTTATTTTTGTGATCTTGCAAGTGGTCCGCCTGTTAAAAACTCAGCCAAAAATTTAGACCAGTACTCTTATTTTTTGAAGTGCCAGTTATTCTGATGGATATTTTCAGTTTTCTTCCTAAATAGCTCCAACTAAAACATTTGTCTTTTGATCAGTTTGATCAATTGCAGTATTCTACAGACTGAAACGTCTTTTTTTTTTTTTTCCCCTACAGATAAAGGGATATTTATTATCCAAAGTGAAGACTCCAACCTGTGCGTTAAAGTGGACGCAGTTGGCCTTGTTCTGGAAGACTGTGGTCAACTCTCAAAAGACATGTTATGGAAATGGGTATCCAATCGCCGTCTTTTCAACATAGGCAGAAGTACCTGTCTAGGACTCAACATCAGTAGACCAGAACAGCCGTTAAGTATGCTTGAATGTGATTCAACTCAATACTCGTTATGGTGGAATTGTGATGGAAAAGCATTAGTTGGTGTATCAGAGTACAAATTAGCCGTTGAAAACAGCAAACGTATCGTGGCCAAAAAAAAATCTACTTATCAGTGGAAACAGTACATGTCCTATGATGAAGACCTTTGTGAACACCCATTTCAAGGTAAAAACAAAATTTTGTCATAGAAACGTAAATGGGAAAAGTTTTCAAAAGTTCTTCTGAAGCAAGGTCAGGTGCTTATGATCCCTTCCAGCCTCTATTGTGATTTGGGACTCAAAGTTTGATTTTTTTTTTTTTTTTAATATGCAATGGTTTAGGTGAGCATACCACGCAATTGATTTTTTTCCTTATCTGTTATATGGACCCAAAAAAGCATCAATATCCTTGCAAACCAGGGAATGCTCATTTCAAATCCTCTATAAAATAAAAAGGGGAACTAAGGATTTGCTGTTGCCTGTCCTGCAGCTTTCATTATCAGATAAACCCAAAGAGAGATAACAAAGGATTTGGAATGCCCGTCACTGAAAATCAGTCTGTGATCGCAGTGTGCATGAACCGAATGTTTGCAATGTTCAGCACCTGGACTCTGAATGTGCCAAACTTTGGAGCAGAGGTCAGGCTTTTGATTAATCCTGCTGTACTGCTAGCGAAGGCGTAGGAATGTATGTCAAGATCCAGGTCTGCAGACCTGAACAGTTTTCCAGGTATAAGGACTAAGATAAACCCATTGACCACAAACAGCAACAGACAGACTGTACCTTGACCCCTTCCTCGGCATTTCTGTAGAAGGAAAGACCTAATATTTGCACAGCGTGTCTCAGACTGGAGCTGTTGATTCTCCCCATTTGAACTGGGTGGGGTGTTTGGGTTGCAGATCTGGTCTCGGTGGTTTCCTCTATAGGTGTAGCTGGGCTTGGCCTCTGCTAACTCCAAAGTCATTCCTTTGGGAGCTGTGATAACTGCGAAAGCACTATAGAATCCAACCTCTTCTTTAAGACCTAGAGGAGTTTATACTTAAGACCAGACAGAAAATATTTAAACCCTCAAAAAGTCTTACACATTTGCTATGTACACATAGCGAGATGAAAGTAGACCTGGTTTAGCCCTAGTACTGCAACATCTGGGAGAAGAGAATCAGCCTTAGGCAGGCGCTTCTAGCCTAGTTTCAGGACAAAAGTAATTAATTGTGTTGGCAAAATCTCTTTCACCTTAAATTTCTGTTTTCCTCCTTCTACCTTAGCTTATGCACATGCAAATGCTTCTGTTAGTCCACCAGGCTGGGGGGCATCTCTGCCTTCAAAGAAGAAATGCATGGAACTGGTGAGAGGCCTATAGCTGTCGAATTTGGTTTCTTGTCAGGACTGAGATAATCCCTTGCACCTCTGTAGCTAGCAGCGTGGTAGCGGGCAGACAGAAGCAATCCTGATTTTTTTTTTTAACCCATGTTCTTTGTATCATCTGTTCATATCAGAAGGCTTTAAAGGGGATTTACAATGTGTAAACTGCTTTTTTATATGTGAGCAGCCAGCCATTAACTCTGGAAACCTCTAGGAACCTGGCAGTATGTACTGATTCTGTAGTTGAAGGACTTTGATCTTTAGGCTACGAACATGGGATCTTTGACAAACAATTTCGTTCTAAGTGTGATTGTGGTTCTTTGACCTTCTGTAGAAGCTCCGAGGTTAAGGAGACACTCACTGAGGTAAAGCTTTTACAGCTTTCAGTTGCACTGGATTCTCTCAATATTTTGGTACGCAAAGTACAATTGGAAATATTTTAAATATTTTAAAAGGCATTAATTGATTGTGACAACAGATGTATGTAACATCAGTTCTTTAGCTAAATTATTATTTCCCATGGTACAAAAACTTAATTTTAAAAGTTTATTTAATATTCCTTTGTCTTTCACATTTCCTTTGCCATAGAATGACAAAGAGAATGGAAAAAATATTAGAAATCCACTTTTTAAAGAGTGGGAGGAGCAGGGGAAATAATGCTAAATTGCTCATCTGTAATAGACTAACAAATAAAAAATAAGTAGAGTTTGCATCTGACCATGTACTGATTCTGCTAACTATTGTTTTATGTAGTTGTTCTGAAATGTAAGTGCAGATTTTATATGTTAATTGCTCAGGTTTTGGGTGTTGTGTTTTTTTTTTCCAATTGTAGTAAGTTATGAGAATGTGCCTTGTTTCGTGGTGACAGGTTTCATAAATTATTATTTCCAAATTCTGTTCACTGAAGTTATGCTGCTCATACTTGTAATGCTGTGTTATCAATTATAAATTAAAATTAGAAAATAACTTTAGATATTTTATTTTTATCATTGCTGCTAAAAACAGGAATAATGAAATATGGGGGCGAAGAAATTTCTGTGGTCTGCATTCTTTTAATCTCTGCATTTTGTTTATTCCAGAAACATACACCTTGCTGGGAAATTCTTTTGGTTTCCCATGCATTTTTCCATTTAAATATAACAACAAGTGGTATTATGAGTGTACCAGAGATGGAAAGGAATTTGACTGGTGTGCCACAACAACTCACTATGAACAAGACGAAAAATGGGGGTTTTGCCCAAATGCTGGTAAGATGTTGCTTGTCTTCTCTCTCCCCCCACCCCCCAAGAATATCTTTGCTCTTTATTAGTAATTTTAGGATGCACTCTATTTTGGATTACTTCCCTTTTCTAAGAGGGGAATGCCTCTTTAAAAAATGCAGAAGACGACTTTAGCAAATTTTATCATAATTTATCATGTTTGGCCTTTAGAGATCCAAGTCGTCATCCCAAAAGCAAAACTAGAGGGGGTGAGTGAAAGGATGTTATTCTGCGCAGCCCATTGACCTTACTCTGCAGCTAAACCTTTGTCCGCTCTGTCCCAGTGATACATAGGAAGCGTGTAAAGTAAGGGTTGCTCTTCCAAAGTCACGTTCTGCTTTTCACTGCATTACATCTTGCACATTCCTTTTCTTCTGTGCACTACTTGGACACGTCTTGGGCCTAAAACACTTAGAAGCAATAGCTTTAAAAATACTTGCTATCGGAAAGATTTTGGATGTATAATCTTCATGAATATTCTAGCTTCTTGCATAAATAAGCAAAACAGTATCTTCTGTCAGCAGAAGTGGTTTGGAAAAGCCCTCCCTGCTCAAGCTACGTTTCAGATTTCTGTTCCAAAGCATCTTAAAAGCAGCTGTAAGTGTGTCTTTGTAATGGGGATTTCTGGGCAACCATTATAGTAAATGGTATTTTCAGCTTTACTTATACTTTGTAATTATAGTAAGTTTATTCTCTTGAGTACAAGATAGAAGGAGATCCAGTGACTGCTCCTCCACGAGTTGGGTGAGGTGTTCATGGTTTGAATATTTCAACATTCAGCTTTAGGAGCAAATGATCAGCTGGTATAAATGAAAACATAGCTCTGTTGGCTTCATGACACCTGTGAAAATCACCACCAGCTGCAGATCAGCTCTCGAGTATTTTATCAACCGTATGAAATACAGAGCAACATTTTATTCTGTTAGTGCCCTATTTCCATATGTTCTTTAACAAACGAACATGAAAGGAGTTCATAATTGTGCTTCCATTGGGATGCTACTGTCATTAATTAATTAAATTCCTCAAGGTTGATTAGTTTGTAGTCTTGGGCTGTTGGTGACGAGTCTGTTTTTGAGCAGAGAGCAGCTGCGATGTATTTTGGAAGAAGAACCCCGACACACACCTTTGCTACCAGTTCAACCTTGCATCTGTGCTGACCTGGCGTGAGGCACGGGCCGCCTGTCAGCTGCAGGGAGGAGACCTGCTGAGTGTCACCGACCCCGAAGAGCAGAACTATATACGGAACTTAAGCAGTGAGTAGACATTTCTCTGGGGCCCTTGTAGGAAACCTGTAGTTAGATTTCCTCTTTACCTGTGAAAAAGGGGTAAGCTTTGGAGCTTAATACCCTGTGTGACGTCTCTCCCCTTGCTGCTTGCGAGGCTTCGTCACATAACACGCCTCAGCAGAGCTGTTTGCGAAAGCAAGGGTGAAGGTAAGTTACTGCCTTAATAATGCGAGTGCAGAAGTGGTGGTGTGTGTTATGTGAGGGTGTAACTGTCTTAATTCTCCCTCCCCACAGAGACTCCCATTCATTCTTGCAGCTATGGTTATGGAGAACATTTGTTTTCTTTGGAGAATTATACCAATATTTACCTTCTCTGCAATGTACCCTGGTGTCCCTTTCTCCTGTTAAGTTTTCTTTGCAAGCTGGACTTCACCAAATGTGAATGACAAGAACATTTCTGCAGGCTTGAAGTAAATGTCCTGTATGGGAAAAATGCCAACTCTGTTTTCATGAGTGGATGGTATTCCTTCTGATAAGCCTTTTGCTTTCCCCCGTGCAGCAAGCACCTCAGACAAATTTTGCAGAGCCTTCTGACAACATGGCTTTCGTGGGTGTTTTAGCGTGCGTAGAGAGGACCAAGTGGAGGAATGGGTGGTAGAGCTGTGATGCGAAAGGCTGCCTCAGGTTTCTTGCTTCCCATTATTGCTGATTTTCAATTGCAGGATGTAAGCTAACAAGAAGTTTTAAAAATTATTTACATTAAACTTAAATTTAAATTTATTTAAATTAAATGTAAAATTATTTAAAATAAATTTAAAAATGCCTGCAGGCTGTAAAGGGATTGAAAGTTATTTAGTTTACGGAAAGCTGAAACAGGCTAGCGTTTATGTAGCTGCTTGTTCTAGATTTAACTTCTAGGGTCAGCAACAACCCCTGCAGGAAGGGTTTGCAGGATGAGTAGCTTTTGAAGGATGCAGACTTCTGAGTTTATTCCTTTTCATCTCTGTGTTGATTAACAAAGTAATAGACTTTTTCTAAGGACAGAAAAAACAGCCTGAACTTTCTGGAGACTGATTTGAAGTTTTGTTTTATTCCTATTGTAACAAGTCAGGACAGCAGGTCTATACCTGCAGATATTTTAAAACACGGCAAAAGTGTGAAGTATTACTTTGTCTATTTTTTCTGTTTCAGGGCAGTTAAACGCCACAGACATGATGCTGTGGATGGGCCTGAATCGTCTGGACGAAGATGCTGGCTGGCAGTGGTCAGATGGAGCACCACTAGTGTTTGTGAACTGGAGAGCAAGTACTTGATGTTCCTCTTGGATATGTTATAGCAGTGTAATTATACGCTTCTGCAGTGGCAGCTTGATAAAAGACCGCTGCTCCTACAGCTACGTTTGAAAAGTGAATCAAGTGAACGAGTGTACCTCTTTTTTTTTGTAGAAATATTCATGAACTAAAAGCCCCTTCTGGGGATGTAGCATCAGTTGAGATGGATCTGTTCAAAGCATTAATAATCTAGCCCTTTTGTCATTTTCATTTAAAGGTGTTTTTAAGATTGCATGTTTAAAAGCTGTGCTCCAGCTGGTTTCATGGAGGAAAGGAGTTTCAATTTGTTTACATTAACATGCTGTAATTAACATTAGCACATTAACGTGAGCTTTGTGACTTGGTTTGCTACATTTTGAGGTCTGTCCACCAGCAGATATAACATAGACACTAAAGCTTATTTCAGCCTCTTATCTGATAGCAGCAGCCGAGGAGGGATTGCCACACATGTATAAATCATGGTCAATGTTCAGCTGTCCATAGTATTGGTGTAATATTACTAGAAGTTTGGCTGTGCGGGGATGTTTATACATTCATTCAATAAGATGCAGAGAGCCTTACAATACCCTTTTACAAGCAAGAACTGATCTTTTTGTAATTTTGTGCTTCTCAAAAATGTGTTTGCAGATGTCTCTGATAACCGTTTTAGAGAAAATCATTGTGCAGTGATTAATTCAAAATTGAAGTACGGCTGGCAAAGTTATTTATGTGAATCTGGATTGCCTTTCATATGCAAAAAATATTTAAATAAGACAGAGCATGAAACATTGGGTAAGTCTCTCAATGTTACTGTATCCTATTTGTGGGTGTGGAAGGAGAACAAGAGGAAGCCATCTGAGTATAAAGTCAGCAGAACAGAGCTAGCTGGACTAAATGTATGGATTTGCTAGTTTAAGTTGAATATAGTTTACTTTAACTGATGTAGTAACACTTTCTTCTGGTTAAATGCAGTCCTGGAAAACATGTTGAGAGTCTTAAAACTAACAAATAATTTTAATATACATAGCAGTTAATTGGTAGCTTACATGATCAGAGGCTCGCAGAATGCTCATTCTCTTTATATTACAACAGAGCCACACTTTTGAGTTTAAAAATAGGTTTTCAGCTTTGAATGGAATTAACCAGTGGCCCAGAGAGAAGAAAGTCGTATAAATGCTGCTTAAAATTTGCAGTTATTTTTATGGCATACTGTACTTTTGATATACAAAAAAAGCATTGTACATATATTTTTTTAAAGTGTTTATATAATGAATATAGGATATATAGTATATAGAATGCCTGAGACTCCCATTCTGTGGGAAGGTTAAACACAGAATTGACTTTATCAGAACATTAGTTTTTGTTTTGATAAGAACAACTTACATAGGTTCAACTTCTTCCTGATAACGTAAAAGAAAGTTTCCCTACTTGTTTCAGATGAGAAAGGACTTACCCGAACTTTTTGTAGGTAATGCATCTGAAAAAGCTTTAGCTGGCTTTGAATCAGGTTCAGAGGTAATAAGGGAGATAGAACATGTTTTAAACTGAATAACAGATCCATTAGTGTGTTTGCATTAGGCCAGCAGCCCAAATGGTTGAGTCATAAAATAAAGTGGGAGAAATTTCAGTTTGCTTGGTAGGTGATGTTCCATAGAGCATGTGTTTTAGCCTCCTTGAGTCATCTTGGACAACTCTGTTTTCAGCATTTGAAGATAAAAAATAGCTCTGAACGTGTTATGAACATGGAATTGCCAGGGTTATGCTATCTAATGTACATGAACTTTGTATGCTTAATTAAAAGATACATGGAAGTATTATGCCACTCGTTGTGACACTGGCTGGTACCCACACAATCGCAACTGCTACAGACTTCATAAAGAGGAGAAGAGCTGGAACGATGCTTTTCTCTCATGCCAAAGTGACAATAGCGGGCTCATCAGTATATCCTCCATGGCAGATGCAGAGCTGCTCCTTAACTTGCTTGAAAGTGGTGAGTTTTGGGAGTTAGTGTGAAGTGTGCAGTGTTTCTTGAAGTGTTTTATGATGCTCTCTTGTGCAGCCCTTTAACATTGTTAGCCACCTAAGCACTATGTTACACGGCACACCCAAATGATGTTTACAAAAAAAGAAAGCATGATGCATGCTCCTCTCAGGAGTCTTAAAAATGTATAGCATCACCTTCCCAATAACCATACTTAAAATAAAGAAATGAATCAACAAAGTAAACACAGTGAGGCCACAGTAAGCATGCTACTTTTTATCCTGTCCTGTTCTTGGCTGGTTCCTTGCAAACTGTTGCAAAATAGTCAGTGATCATCCTTATGCAAGAATTGTGCTTGGAAGAAACAACAATTCAGAGCATCTTTTGCTTTCAAGCTGGCCTTGTCCACGCTGCAAAGTTGTTGCTGCTAGTACGTTGGAAGAATCCCCTTTGATGGCAGCAGGGTGTATCAAAGGAGTTCTGCTAGTCCACATTGTTGTAAGAGGTAGCATAATTACACAAGGAACTTAACGAACAGAAGGTCTTTGGTGCAGCAAATCCAAAACTTTTGCTGTCGTAACAGCAGCAAAGAAAAGTGAGTATTTTGTGCCTCCAGCTGACATTAGTGTGCTGGCAGAGCTGCACAGTTTGGCCATGAGTTTAAGCTTCCCAGAGCTGGGGCACAGTGACATGTTTTATCAACTCTGTCCCATCAGCTGTGGTTACAGGATGGTGCCTTATGCTGGATTTACTGGACATCATCTCCCGTTATCATCCCTCCTGCCACCCATCCCCTTTGCTGTCCTGTCTGTCTTTCTCTTGGGAGATTAACCACTGTATCATTTCCTTACCTCTATTAATACCCTCCATAGATACCAAATACCATTATTTCCAGGGATGCTGTAATGGATAGATGTAATTGTTCTCAGCTTGTATTCAGCTTCAAAGTCTGCTGCTTCTATTTCAGACCTGTTTCAGGTTCTCTTCAGGAGAAGGGCTTACATGCCTGAAAGCCTGTCTACTTATTCTGGCTGTAATAGCTGGTCAAGTAACACATTACATCAAACCACAAGCCTTGTCTTTCCTATGTTTGCCAGCCACTGTGGCTACAACTGTGCTGTCACTGGAACTTACAACCATCACTTGGAGAAACCTAAAGCTGAGGGTGCCATGGAAGGTTATAAGAAGAAATCTTTCCCTTCCATGTCAGGCTTTCTGCCCCATGCACTTCAAAAAAGTGCATATGCTCTTGATTTGTATTTTTCAGGATTTCAAAGCATATTATCATGCATGTTGATCTATTTTTGAAACAATTTAGTCTTCAAGGGCAGTGGAACACTATCTCATCAGTAAGGTTTCCTAATGTTTATACAGCTTTTTTTTTTTCCTGAAAGAAGGTAATTCTTCCGAATAATTTTTAATGGTGGTGTTGATGTTACAGGAACAACAGGCATTATTTCTTCACCATTAAAATCTGAACTCACTTATTCTTTTACAGAAAATGTAACTGAAACATGGATTGGGTTATACAGTAATAACACCCCCCTTGTTTTTGAGTGGTCAGATAGCACCCCAGTAAGATTCTCTAACTGGCACAGCCAAGAACCTAACACCTTTCAAAGAACAGGACAACTCTATGTTTCAGCACAAGGATCTGTAAGTTTCCTTTTCTTTTCAAAAGAATTAGGCAGTCACTTTTATTTTAGCTCATAATAATTTATTTTCTCACTGTGTACTTTTTTAAACCATGACCTGTAGTATGACTTTGGGTTTTGATTCCTAATATATTCATCTTGTGATAAATGCAGTGTAGCCTTTAGAAACCAATACATTTTGCAGTGCTGATGCATAGAAAATTAATCATAGATTTTGAGCTTACATTCAATAAAAAGACGTTACATACGTAAAGCTTGCAAAATGGAAGAGAACAGATATGAGAGGTATTTTGATAAAGACAAAGTAATTTGAAGTCTATATCATAATTTATGATGCATCAGTTCTGGTCTTGAAAGCTTCAAATTCATGTTTTGAAAAACTGTCATCTGTGCCTATTTTATCTTGCTGTCAATATTCATAAATTTTATATAGCATCTTTCAAAAACAGATAGTAGTCTAGATCTACATAAAATTATAGAAGTTGACAGCAGTAAGATTGACCCCAAATCAGTCAGGTGGTGTAAAACTGGGAGTAATGTTCACGTAACACTATGTCCTGTCTTACCGGTATTCATGGCACTGTCAATTTTTTCGTAATTTGGTCATAAATTTACTTTACTTTTACAATTAACAGTACTTAAATTCACTAATACATGACTTATGTAAGTAGCACTATAATCCTTTTTTTTTTTGTATATGTTTTGTCTAAGTGTGAAAACTGTATCAAAAAGAGTTTCCGTTGTCTCTTCAGTAGTGGGTCCAGGTTGCAATCTTTAACTGTCTTGGAAAGCCAAGATAGTTACAGTGACCTGGAAAAGTGGGTTCCCATTTGAAGCAGAAAATAGGACTTTGGTAAAATTGTGGGTTTTAGATACACAAAACCATATTTTACTCAGTTTGCAAGTGTAAACAAACAAATGAAAATTCTTCAAGCATTATGTTTAATACATGTCCGGTATGTATAGATGTCTGAAAATTATATCATACAAACTTTGTAATATCTTGAGTAAGGACTGTTCAAATATAAATACAAAGAACTATAATAGATAGGAAGAAAGTTCGTATCTATTCTGAAAAGTAAGTGCTCTGACATGGCCATAGTGTTAGTTAATTAAGATGCATTACATCCCAAAGAGTGATTCAAAGAGACAAACCCTTTTGTATGATTAATTTGAAAAGTCTTGCTGACAGTGTTGGTAGAAATAAATGGTCCATCTAAGGATAAATAAATTAATAGAGTGAGAAAAACTACTTGCTTTTACTGAAAAGTTGAAACAGAAGGACGGAGTGTAATCTAATGTGTGTATAGATATGCATGAGAATATGAGTATGTACAGAATATACTTTTTTTTATCCCTTAGGAGGGCCATTGGAAGGTTAAAAAATGTGAAGACAGATCTTTCTACATTTGCAAAAAAGCAGGGGAGTTTAATAATGTTTCTCCTGAGCTGGAATCAAGTTGTCCAGAGGTAAGGGGTTTTGTGGATTTTGTTTGTTTTAGAGCCTTACTAATAAAATAGAACTATATAGGAAATCTCTAAATGTAGCTACAGAACATATGGATGTAAATAGATAAGTTTAGTTTTTCATATTAAAGACATGCATGTTTTGCTAGGAAAGATCTCATTGTTTGCCTTAAAAGTATGTAAACTAAATTTTAATGTATGATTAAAAGCTTTCCCAAGATGCCTTTCGTGGCTTGTTGCATTGTCAGCGGTTGTGACCCAAGTTCCTATTTCTTTCTAGATCAAAAGTGAAAACCGTTTTGTCCACCATCTGTGCAAATAATGGTTGTTATATGATGCCTCATCCCACACATGGTTTTCATACATTGAAATGGAATGTCAGGGTGAAAAATAATCAGTTCCATTGACACGGAGAGTGAACTCTTCCACTCGTACATTAGCATTCCTTTTGCTTTCAAACACAAATGGGAGGGAGCACATCTATCTAAATAGGACATTGCAACAGGTTTTAAGGCTTTTAGGCTCTGCATTCTGGTAGTAAAAGGTAATGTGTTAAAGTATGATTTTATTTGCCATCGGTTCCTTTTCACAGTGTGAAAAGAGTAAACTTGTAGACTTTGTGTTTTCAAAACTCTGGAGGAGTTATGTGAACCTCTTTTTCTATCAACAAAAATCTCTCTTCTCTAACTTGCTTTACTCTTTAGCTCATTGTCTTCCTTTTTTAATTTCCTGTCAAGAAACACAACCAGTTCAGTTGAATTATAAGAAGGTTGAAGCTGAACTCTTTGGAGTTGGATGCAGTCTTTCCCCAGAAGTACAGTGGTCAGATCCAGTGTTCTGGTCATACCATTACGGAAGCAGAAGTTACTGCTTGGTTCCAGCTTAACATTTCCAAAAATTTAGAGTAACTGCATTTGTTTCATTTGGACCAATGTATTTCATTACTCAGGAATTTTGTGTGTTATTAGTGTAAGGAAGGTTTGTCACAGTCCTGACCATGTGAAAGATGTGCAGAGCATCAAGACTTCCAGTTGTAGTCAGGAGCTTGACAGCACTTCAGCTTCTGGTACCTCACAGGATTAAGACGCAGGAGATTGAGTCACTGGTCATAGGTAGTTTGGTCTGCTCTGACAAACTTCCTACTCAGGATAAATTTCTGCTTGTTGATGTTTCAAACCCTGTAAAAACATATGCTGAACCCTGTTGTAGTCCCTTGGTTTCGATAGATCCCTTCCTTTTTAATGTGAAAAAAGTTATATTCATTTAATCAAAAGAAGTCAGAACTAAGCTTACTCAAAGCTACATTTAATTTCAGACACTTTGTCTTGACAACTCACTTTCTTTTACCATTCAATGTATATGTTGTTGCTAGTTATTGGCCTAATTTTCCAGGGCTAAGTCTTTATTTCATCCAGATTTACCCCCACCCCCCCCTTTTCTGTTGCTGACTTGCCTTAAATGTACAGAATATCTATTGGCGTTTCTCACATTTGATCTTTTGCTTTGGTAACCTCGTACTGTCATTCATGTTGGATTGCTAGTAGATTCTCAGGGAGCTTTGGCCTTGGGCACAGTTGTTTACGTTTCTAAAGCTTTATAGTGTTACGTGTTATTCCTGAGCTTTCATCTCATGTTGATTTTATGACTTGTGCATCAGATGAACTAGCCTTTAACATTTTCTGTGGTTCTGCTGATTGCAGTTTTTGTACTTTGTCCATATCAAGTTACCAGAAACCTGAGCTCTTTTTTTCCTACACTTCTGTCATCCTAAGACATAAAAAGTGCTAAGCGCTTTCTTCCCTTAGCAGGTCAACTATTCTTTTTTCCTAGTCAGCAGCCTGTTACTGAGAATAAATATTTTATTGCAAAGGTCAGATTCTCTGGGCAGTTTTCCCCAACACTGAAATAACAGTTTTAAACATTTTCTTTCAACCAGCTTTTGAAACAGGTTGTGGAGCTGTCAGGGGCTTGATAATAGAGTTGGAGGTTTCTGTGTGCAGAACTGACTGTATTTGTACTGGTGACTTTGTCCAGTCCTCTCCACTTTAATTAGTGCATCAAAAGAGAAAAGTATAGTACTAAATCGAGCATTTGTCTTTATGGCTGTTGTTACAGGAGAGAATTGTACTTTAAAAAGGAGAACTGCTATTAAGACTACAAAACCTCATAAAGAGCAGAAGAGCAGCTGCTCAGAATAAGGGTCCATTCGGCCTCGTGTTCTGCCTCCCACAGGTGGCTGCGAGTGATGTTTGGGGAAGAGCAGGACAGGGCAAATACGGATAATGCTTCCCCCGGTTTTCCCTTGACCCCCAACCATTCAGGGGATTTCCTGAGCCTTTTAAGATTTGTGTATCTAACAGGCCGCATTGGGTATCCCCTCCAAGTGCTTGTCCGTTTTCCCCTTGAACTCATGGGAACTCTTTGCATTCACAACATTACTTAGTGAGGAGGTCTGTAAATCTACTACCTTTGAATGAAAAAATGCCATCTTCTTTCCATGTTGAACCTTCATCCTGCTAGCTTAGCTTTGTTTCTCATCCCCAAGGTCTTGTACAGAAGTAGTTGCCCACCTTCATGGCACTCACCATTTTGTAGACCTCTGTCATACCCTCCCTAAGACATCTCCGTTTTCCTGGCTGAAGAGTCCCAGCCTGCTCAGTTACTGCTTATGTGGAAGGAGCTCCATACATTTCATCATCCTTGATGCCCTTCTTTTCTAATACCCTTTTCTGAGACTGGGGGTTAGAACGCCAAAAAATGGCAAAAAGTGAATTTAAAAGGACAGAGTAACCTTCTCTGTTCTTTCTCTCCTCACAATTCTTAAGGTTCAATTTGACTTTTTGACTAAGCTGATGTTTCATGGAACTTAACGACCATAACCCCCAAATCTCATTCCTGCATGGTGGGAGTGAGATAGCTGTCCCTCACTTCATACATAAAATGATTGGGGGATACAGGGGAGGTCCCCATGTGCATCAGTTCATATTTATCTGTACAGAATGCCATCTGCCATTTTATTGACCAGTTAGCCTTTTAAGTTTGGAGTTTCTCAATCACTGCTTGCCCTCAATGCAAGCTTACCGGCCTCCAGTTACTCCACAATTTTTTTTTTTTTTTTTTTTTTTTAAAGTTTTTCACGCGGGGAAGTCCCAGCTCGTCAGTATGGAGATAGGGAAGAGACTCAACCCAGTTTATTTTTGTTTGCAAAGCCAGCGTCTGAGCAATGCATATGTGGTGGTCTCAGGTGAAACCAACAGAAATGGATACTACAGCTCGTTTTGTTTCTGTGCTTCTGTGCCATACGAAGGGCTGTGCCCAGCCATCTTCCAAGCACTGAAGGGGGGTGATAGTAAAAGGCAGCAGAGCTGTCAGCTACCCTGACAGAAGATACACTCCTAACTAGAAGCTGAAATTTGCCTCCCCAGATTCAGCAGCGCTGAAGGATGTGCATAACGTTTGATCGCAGGTCTGCAGCATCTCCTTGTGCATTTTATTGTACCTGAGCATGGATAGCAGAAAAAGAGCTTATCCATTTCCCCTTTTTTCTCCTTTTGCTGTTAACGTCACCATCCCATCAAGCGGTGTTTGATGGTGCCCACCTGAGTGCTGTGCTTGCTGCCTGTTGTGCTGCCTTGTGAGCTCCCCTGCAAGCAGCACCTCCCTCATGGAAGAGGCAAAGCGAGATCGGCTGGTTCTCCTGTCTGTGTGTGGCTTCAAGTTTAGACAGAGATGGTTTATTACCTCTTTATTCGCTTGATTATTTAAAACACTCGAGCGGGATGACCAGGCGACTAGACAGCATGAACTCCCACAGGCAGAATTCGCACCAGTCCTGGTAGCGTCTTCTGGTCACCCAGAGATGATTAATAAGAAATGAGGCTTCAGCCTCATAAAGAGACTTCTTTATCACTGTATTCTGTGGCATGAAGGCCCACAGCCTCTGGGTTTTTTTGGTTTTTTAAAAGGATATGTTTTCACTCTGGCTGAAGCGTAATGACTGACCACTGACTCAGTGTTCAGGCTCATCTGATAAACCATGAAAATGTGTCATTTTAATTCTGCGTTATTAGAGTAGGATGACTGTTAATTTAATTTTTATTTTTATTTGGAAGTTCTATTTGAAAATGAGAAAGGGAGCTGAGAAAAGGTAAATAACTGAGTGCATTGCTGTATGACAGGCCAGCAATTTCCGGAATAAATATTTCTGTTTACAGTTGAAGACAAAGGGCAGCTGTAATCCTTTTTTATAACAACTTAACTGAATCTGAGAGGGCAGTGTTCTCCCTGCATTTCAGGTGTCAGATGTCAGCAATGAGTTACCACAGGCGGAGACCAAGAAGCGCTGCTCCACGCCTCAGCCGAGGGGCGGCTGGCTGAGGGGCCCGGCCTCGCTCCCCCGGCTCAGTCACGGAAACAGTACTCAAAGCGTAACATGGAAGCAGAAGCAGTATGCGGGGAGAGCGCCTTAACTGTTGCCCACATTTTTGTCATACCCATTGAAGATGTTGTCGTGTCTGTGTGTTAAGCCAGTTTTTGCACCATTTAAGGATTTAAACTTTAAACTTCCGGTAAATTTACCCACGTTTTCAGTGACCTTGAGGGTAACGGCTCTTGAGCCACGGTAGAGAGGAAAAGGGCTCTAGGGACGTCGGTGATGATCAGACAGAAACTACAAAAAGGGATCAGGTTTTTAACAACTATATAATAATTAATAATCTATGAAATAATGTTCATTTCTTTTAAGGGATGGGAAAGACATGGTGGATATTGTTACAAAATCGACAGTACCCCTCGAAGTTTTGAACATGCTTCCAGTGGTTATTTCTGCCCATCTGCACTTGTATCAGTAACAAACAGGTAGTTAATCCTATTAGACAGTGTGAAGATACCTCTAACAAGAGCTACTCTAACTGTAGAAAGTGTTGCATGGCAAAAGAAATAATATTTGCGTGAGAGACGAGCATAATTACTAACATTGGCTAAAATCAAAGGTGCGCTTTGCTTTATTTTTTTAATTGAAAATAAATTTAGTAAGAAGCAATTGTTAGGCTAATAAACACAGCAACGTGCAGATATGTGAGCATGCAGGAATCTAAACAAAATGCTTTCTACAGAGGTATGTAACATTTTTAAGAAACTCTATTAGTGTACTTGGAAACTATACTGAAAAATGAAAATATATTTAATTTTTA
>NW_009223040.1:16248-25017 GCF_000690835.1 Fulmarus glacialis | reverse complement strand
TAACTCTATCCCAGCTGAAACCAGGTCAACGACTTAATGCTATTTTGGGATCGTGGCATGTCTGCTGTGTGAAGCAGTAGGTTTACAAAAATATCTGCATAATATTTGTTTTCTACATTCCCTAATTCATATCATCTCATTTATCACCTCTATCCTAATACAGCAGTGATAGAAACTAGAATCAGGTAGGAAAGTTTCAGGTTTTGTATTTAAGAATGTGCATTTTGCCTTTTACCTTTGAAATAACCTTCAGTGTTAGGCACTCTTAAATTATATCAGCTGAGGTTATTTTATCCTCCATATTCTTATTATCTGTGCTATTAAAATATGATTTCTTCTCTGAAATAGCATGTGATATGCAGTTATGGACCACTGATAAAAATATTATCTCTCTCCCAGTTGTTATGAATAGATCAGATTCTGATCTTGCATTGATTTTTCACTGTGGTGAAATCATTGACAACAAAGCTCATGTTTGACTTGTATAAAGGTGTGATCAGATGCTGAGTTGAATGTATTCAACGCTTAAACATGATATACTGCTTGAATTAATAGGTTCCCTTTTAAAAATGAGCACAGTTCTTCATAAGCACATTCATATTCACAAATACCACCCTAAACTTCAACTTCATAATTATGTGGATATTTACATGGGCCTATATCAATTAGCTTCAGCAGTGAAGCGTTCAACATTACCAACGGTATTGCTCTGGGAGAAAATGAAAATTCCCAATGCCATGGGATCATGTGTTCCAACTTTATGGTACCTGCAGTTGAGTTGCTGGTGCTTGTTTGGCGACAGATCATTCTTTTTTTGTAAAACATATGCAAAAAAATGCCCACTCTCTGAAGTTATATCCTTTCCCAAGTTAAAACCAGCGGTATATTTAAGATGCACTGTAAACTTTCCATCTTGCTTATATACCCTGCTGCACATGTTCCATGAAGGTACGTGCTGAGCTAATGCCAGCAGTGCTCTTGGGCTGCTTACAGAAAAATATTTGCAGTATTGGGAAGGATGCATTTATATTCAGTGTGAAGCCCCAAATGATGTTTCTTCTGGAGATCAGCAGGCCTTTAGGCCTGCTTAATTCAATAAGAATTACAGTCTTTAAGAACTGGAACAGTGGTAGCCAAAACCCATGTGTTAAAGCCAGCCATGTAGCGCAGAATGAGCTGTCAACATCTTCTTAGCGAGACAGATCATACAAAGGGCAGTGTGCATATGAAATAAAGGGCAAGAGAAAAGGTACGGTAAACAAGGATCCAACAGGCAAAGTGAGAAAGTCTCTGCCTCACCAACAGATAGAGTTCAGCCATAGGGGGCAGAGCTCTTCCTTAAACATGACAAGAGGCTGAGTAACAAAAGGAAAAACACAACTCCTTAGACTCATCTGAGTTTTTAAAATAGTTTTATTGGACCTCTTAATTGCTTTCTAGGAAGAAGCTAAGCCTTAATAAAGCATATTCATAGAACTTCCTAGTTTTACAAGATTCATATCTGAATGCAGATTCTAGAATTAATAGCAGTCCTGTCAGGGAATGGAGCTGTGTCACATGGTCTGTGGTTTGTCCAAAAATAAAATTAATGCAAATACGAGGGATGACTAATTAGTACTTGCACAATAATGACTAGTAATAATTTGCAAAAATACCTGTTCCTAATCATAATCTTATGACAAACTTCAGATTTAAAAGAGTACCTTTAAATGTCATTGACTAAATTCAGATAATGAAAATGTACATTAAATGATCTTATAAGCTGTTCACAGACATTCCATGAATAGAAACAGAATTTTAAATTAGATCAGTAAATGATGTGTTGTAAATTATTTGTTCAGCTGTATTTATTATTCATCCAGTATGGCTCATTATTAAAGTTGTTAATTTTTTTTTTTCCTTTTTTAATTTAGGAAGACTGTTTTGTTGCCTTAACCATGCCTTATAGCAATTTTAATTATTTTTAAAATAATGTGATTAAAATTTTTCAGAAAAAAATTGTAAAGCCAATAAATCAACCTTTCTCCTATTTTTACCATGTCCACCAACATGATCTATTTGGTTTGAAAGTAACGTGTAAGATAATGTTCAAAGTTTGAGTAATAATAACAATAATAGAATCTAATTCTTTAATTATTGCATGTGGACAGCATCCAGGTTTAAATTCTAGGGATTTTTATTGCCATACAAATTTGTTCCTTCATCACTCATGATCGGTTTTTGGAATTGTTTTTAGATGTTTCTCTTGTGGTCTGTTCCTGATTTCTAGGTAATAGTACACAGTGTTACTATTATCCAGCCTGGACTCCAGGCATTTGTTAGGCTTCCTATTGGCAGATTTTGGCACTCAAATTAAACTCGATTTTGTGTGCTAGAATTGGCCTGTATGGAAATCATTATAAACCTTAGGCATTTGGACTAAATACCAGAGTTCATTGTGAATGGTATCAAGAGTACTAGTGGATGATCTGTTAGAGTGGAAAGTCTGAGGAATGTTGGTCAGCCCCTGAGCTTGAACTGGAATCTGGTTTTGGCAGTCCTATCATTTTCAATCATACTGCTGAATGTGTCTGCTCATCAGGCTAATTTTATTACTTATCTAGTAGTCCGTATCATTACAATGTTTTATGAGCTAATACCTTTTTTCTGGTTTTATTAGGTCAAACACAGGCACACCACTTTCTGTGGATTTTTTTTAAATTAACTCTTTGATGGGCTGTAGAGGTTGAGAATAAATCAAAAAAAGCCACTGTTGTTATCTTTTCCACTTGATATTGCATATATTACTTATAAAAGTGTTATTGCTTTTCTCAGAACGGATGTTTTAACATAATCACCTTTTCAAGATCCTCCTTTTAATCCCATTAGAATCTGAGCAATGCTAATTCTGTCATCATCCAGAAATATTGCATCTTTCTCAGACAATTGCAGAAGATGCATAAATTTCTTCTTCAGAATAAACAGTCACTGTCCTAGGCCTCCATTAAGGAGGACAGAAGACAGTTGTGTTTGTGTTGTACAGATAACTTTTTTTACAGCCATTGAATGAACCATCATGAAAGAACTTGCAAAAATAGGATTAGTAGGCCTGTCCACGAGTGTGGTGTGTGGGTCCCATCTAAGACCCACCTGAGGAGAAAGTGGAAGAAAATGCCTGTGCGTTTGATTTTTGTTATGGGGTGTCGGGGTGTGTGTGCGTGTGTTTCTGAAAGATAAAGGCAGCAATTTCCAAAGTCTGCCTCATGTGAACAGCCTGTTAGTGGGGTTTTAACAGGAGTTTGCATATACCTGTTAAATACGCTGAACCTCTTTAAACCCCAGTATTGGCGGGTTTTTTTAAGAAATTGATCAGGTTTATCAATAGTGTGTGTATTTGAGCTAAATTAATCCAGTACTTCCTTGACAAACCATGATTCAGTTAATATATGTGATGTAAGAGGATGTGTTCCTATGTTCATTGTAAAATAAAAAGAAAAGGGGAAGAGGAGGAACAGAGGAGAGGTATACAATCTAGAAATCTGCAGAACAAGTTGTTTCATGGTTCGCTACATTCCTAATTATTGTTAATGTACGTATTCTTTGTTTATTCATAGATACATTTGGTCTGGTTTTTGAAACCTATTTTGTTCTTGACTTAGAAGTATTTCATGATAATTCATAGTATAACTTAATGTAGCACAAAAATATTTCCATTTATACATTCTAACTTTTCTGGCTTTCAGTTTTGTTGAATATTCCTATGATCTTGCACTGCAGAAATGCAGAAGGAAAGTGCCTAATTTATCTTCACTATAGTATAATTTATTTTGTATACATTCATCAAGTCTTGTCTTCTAAATTTGCAGTGCAGATCTTTTCATTTCTGTCATATGGAAGTTCTTTCATGTCCCTAATCATTTTTATGCCTGCCTCTGAATCTGTTTAATTTCTTGCCTTTTTATTTTTATTTTTTCTGTTGAAATAAATTATGCTTTTAATAATGCTTAGAATATGGAAAATTCTCACCAGGCTGTAAGTTATAAGCTATCACGTATTGCTATTTTCAAAATTGTTTTTGGAGACTTAGAAGAACACTGTATTTCTTCTTTTTCAGCCATTTGTCCTTTTTGCTTCCAGTTCTTTCTTATTACTAATCTCACTCCGAATTTGAAAATTGGAAAACAAAGGCCCCGGAAAGCTTGAAAAGCTCTTTAGTTTTAAATGTCTTGCACATTAATGGTTTATATACAATCCTAAAAGATGTTTCCATGGCTCTTTTTAATTTTTTTAATCAAATACTAATATTATTCCTATATGAGTATAGTAGCTGATTGCTGTGACTTATGCTCATATATTTTCAGATGCTAACAAGTTGTGGGTTTTTTTTTACTGTTTTTAACTATTTACTATTAACCTGTTTCACTATTAATAGGACATTTATTTGGGTAATACTACCTTTGGAAATTTATTCTTGAAATGAAATACCTCTGACATGTAAAAATTACATTATCTATTTGAGAAATCCTCAAAGCCCATGGACTGCTCCCATCTACATGAAAGACAGTGGAGTAAAGATCTCAAAGAGTGGAATTTATGTTAGTTGACTAAATGACATAGAGCGCAGCCAAATGGAAAAGCAAGCCAACACACTCATCATAAGAGAAATAAAATCAAAAGAAAATGTGGATATTCAGATGTGTAGAAGGCATTAAAAACCATAACAAGAAGGCTGATAACAAAGTGGAATGAATTGGTTTGTGAGAAAAGAGGAAAGATTTTGAAAAAGACTTGTGGAAAGTGGTAGGTGGAGAGGCCAAACAATGAAGTAGCTCTGAAGAAAAAAATTCAGAAGCTTTGACAACTGCTGGTGAGCCCTGAAATCCATAACTGATGAGCTCTACTGCAAACAAACTTGAAAAACCATGCATAGGTTTTCTGTCTTCTAGCCCACAGCAATTAAGCCTACATGTAACTGATGGGGTTTTTTTACATAAACAATGTTTAGAAAAGAAAAGGAAGGGGGGTGAAGGATCTCCACATAAAAGAACAACCAAATATTCTGTCAGTTGCCCTACAATTCACTGCATACAACTGCTTTCTGGCAGAATACTTCTTTCATCAACATGAGCAATTCCTTGCCAGCAGAAACTGTGATTGGTTTCCAGTGTTGTGAGCAAAAGTTTAAAAGAAAAAGAAACTTTATAAATTATTGTTATTTAAAAAAAAAAGATTAGTCACCGAGAACTGGTTGAGCTGGAATAGCAGAATTAGGTGTTGGAAATAACCTTTTTAGAAACATGAGGGGAAAAAAGTAATTAAATATCATAAATCTGTCTCAGTCATGCCTTTTGCCCTCCGTAAACATTGTTCTTATTGAAAGCTCCTGACAGATATAGATATACAAGATGATTCTTTGCTTTTAATATAGGTAGGCTTTTCTGGATGAAGTTGTGTAAGCTTTGATGGAAGATCGCTGTTACACATCACAACACTAAACACATGGTATTTAGTGCTTAAAGTCTTGCCAAATTTCCTTGTTAGAAATCTGACAAACAGCATTTGTATTCATTGTTTGTTCTGTGAAACCAGTAAAGTGGAATTAAAAAAAAAAGTCCTAACGTGTCACCAGTTGCCATATCAGGATGTATATAGGCTCAGTGACTCTAGTGTATCTTATTCTTTTGTTATTCAAAATGTTACTGTACCTAGGAATTTCAGACATTTTTCAGGACCTTCTCGTTACAATAGACAAACTTAGAACAAAAAAGCTCTTCTCCAAATAGACTGCGGTATAATACAAGAAAGAAGGCATAGTTCTATAAATACCTTGCATTTACATACACCAAGCAGATCTGCCAAAGGAAGCAATCACACATGTTCCCTGCTTCCAGCTGTTAGTTTCTGTCCCTTTGCTATCCTGTCCTTTTGGCTGGCATAAGCATTTGAATGGTTGCACAGAGAGCTGAATCAAGGAACTGGTTTAGTTGAAAGATAACCTGGCAAGAGGAAAATGCTCGAAGTTCAGTGCCTAGTTCTGTTTATTATCTGCGGGAAGCGAAATCAAATTAATCATACAAAAGTGCAACTACACTTATTCCCAGCAGGTTTCATGAACTTGTTCTTAAAGATCCTAAGATGAAGCTGTTGATGTTTTCAAAGGTAAACTGTTCCATTTCTTGCTCATTTTGCTATTAGTAGTTTTTTGTATGTCTGATTTAAATTTCTTTGCCGCATTATTAACTTTTTATTCTTGTCCTATTTACTATGAACATGGAGAACAGATGATTCCCTTTCTCCTTTCTTGCTATAGTATTTGAAGACTTGTATTTGCTCTCCTCTCTCTTTCCAAGTCTAAGCAGTCCCAATTTGTTTGTACCTTCCATTTTGCCTATTTTTTCTAGTCTCTGAGTACTCTTACAGTCCTCCGCTGAACATTTTTCTTAAAAAAAAAGTCCAAAGCTGTACATGATTCCAGCTGAGAACACACCAATTTTGAGGAAAAGGTCGATAACATCAGAAAGCAGAACAGGAAACCGGGTTCATTTTAATCTCTAGAGAATAATCCTTTCCTTCCTTTGTGAAAACCCCTCATCTAGCTGTAAGGTGTTATCTATTCCTTTCTTCAACTTCTTTGAATCTTTGGTAGGACAACTGGCATTCTCAATTGCCTTATATAATATATCATACTTTGTATTTAAAATCAAGCCAAATTTAATTTATAAAACTTAAGTGCTCATGTTGGAAAAATCTCAGCTCCAAAATATGGATCCCAGTCTGTCTCTTTAAAATTATACGAAAATATATGATACAGTAAATGCTCATTTCAAAGTGAAGTTGAAGTAGAGGATATTTTAAAAGCCATTATTGTTTTGTTGGCAATATTATCAGAGTACAGCATAGGAACCAGCTAGAAAAAAAGTTTTACAGGTTATTTTCCATTTTACCTCTCTTTTGTACCCATTTGTTTTCCATTATGCTATAAAATGGTGTTAACGCAGCATAAAACTCTGTTAATGCAGCATAAAATGCTATTATGAAATACAATGCCTGAGATTCTGGAAACAAAATTATAAACCAAACATCCCCTGTATACCTGCTTTAAATTCAGTCATAAAATAATAATAATCTGAAATTGTTGTCAAGATATTTCTTATAACCATTCCCGTATTCTGCTTTTTGCAGTCAAAACCAAATAAGCCAAGATAAAAATCACTTTGAGTACTTTCACTGGTGAATTTTTTATATTTATGTATTTTTCAAAATATTGTTTTAGGTACAGCTACTGCAAGTGTTAGGATTGAAATTGAAAACCTATTGTTCTTTATATCTAAAGATGCTTGCATAGATTATTATTAATAGATTATTATTTTTCTTGAATTTTGCAAGGACTTCATGATAACCAGGTAGAGGTTTTCTCTGGATTGCCAGAAAACTTAACTTTCCCATATTCAGACAACTAGCTGGAATTACAGAACCTTCGCTGGAGATCGCACGAGTAAGCATTGGGCAGTCACCTGTATTTCATGGAGAAGGTTCATTAAGGAAAGTCTGTGTTTTAGAGAGAAATTCTGCTGTCAGCATTTAAACAGTTTTGGAATCTGTGTAGTCACCAAGGTGTTCCAAAACTTTTTTTTTTTTTTTTAAAAAAGCTGGCATAGATGCCTGCACAATACCATTCACTGTAGTATCTAAGCACTGTGCAGGACCCAAGAGGCACAAAAAAATGAGGACAAAAGTCTATTCTGAAAGATTGTGCAATGCAGTTCAGGAAGCAGGAATTTGTCTCTGTATTATTTTAAGAAATTGTTTCAAAGCCTTAACTTCAAACACCTGCATTAACAGAGTTTGCAGAGGTATTTGAAATACCAAGGGTGTATTTACAGAAACATAGCCCTGGGAAATGGAGCATTAATCTAAGAGACAGCGATCTCCTTGTAGTCAGGGAAGCCCTGGACACAATGTGAGCAGTGAGCCAACTGCTGTACAAATGCAAAGGAACTCAGTGGTGCATGAACGACGTGTGAATTGAACTCACCATGAATTTGATGTTAAATCCACTGTGTAAGTGTAGTAAATATAGTGCACTGGATTTGTTAATTGTTTGTTATCTCTGCAGTTAATTACCTGATCACCTACGTAATTTCAAAATTTGAAAATAACAACAGAATATAAAGTGGCAATATCTGATTCAGGAAAAATGATAACAGGCATCTAGTTATAGCTCCTGAATAAAACCTCCTTTGTGACAAATCTGAAGGCTTTTTTAAAAAAAAAAGCCACAGACACTAAGGATGTCTCTCTAGCTGAGGCCCAGAATCAGTATTCGATCCAATCGTTAAGGACAAGCAAGCTGCATTTTCGCAGTTGCCCAGTCTTTGGGAGTCCTTTCTTGGTTGCTTGCCGAATTCTGATTTTTTTGTTTGTTTGTTTTAGAGTGACTTTTGCAGTGTCTGCCATGTTACAATTTTATCCTGACCCCCTTGACATTTCCAAATGGCTTTGTACATGGTCTCCTCTTCCTCTGCTGCAAATTTCAGAGGGATCTTGCTCACAGACATGAACTCAACTTCCATCCCTGTGATGATATTTTTCCCATTATGCCACCTTCTACTTTATCACTGGAAACTACAGCACTAACCTGCTATTTGCATCTCAAACATCTATAAAACATTGATTCCCCCCCCCAAATCCCATTTTCTTTGTCATGATGAAAAAACCAAAAACTATATAAGAATTCATATTAGTGCAACACTAGCCTGAGCACAATCTCTGCTCATGAAAATGATCAAT
>NW_009223040.1:0-16217 GCF_000690835.1 Fulmarus glacialis | reverse complement strand
TCTCCTCTTCCATCTTTCTGTATCTGTTGTCTCATATATCTGCATAACTCTTCTCATGCGTGTGTGTTTATGGATGGCACACTTACGGTAAACAGTGATTGCCGCCTGTTCTGGAGTAGGGCATGTCATGTGTGCTAGCACAGCCCGCAACACTGGTTTCTTATTTTGATCCTCATCCTGTTGAATGAGGCTATTATTTTTAAAAAGTCTTAGTCACTAAGGAATGTTTGTATGTTGAATGGATTCATTTATTTTTAGATCAGTCACAGTGCAGGAATGAATAGAAATATCCCATGTCACTACCGCAGCTAAACATTTTGAAATGTCAAACCACAGCCTGGGGCTGTTAGAGCAAATAATAAATAATATATCTGCTTCACCTGAAGTAGCATATTGTATACAATTTTGATGACTTGTCCAGTACTTGATAATACAGAAGGCAAAGATTGTGAATATTTGGTAATATTGTTAAGTATGGAAAAATCCAAATAGTATTCAGTTACTAATAGATCTAAAAGATTTGATTATGTATTTTTTTTCCTCTGGATCATCCTTAAGAAAAAGCAGTTGGAAATTGTTTTTCAAACTTATGAAATGCCTAAAACAATTTATGAAATAATTTCAGTATCACATTAAGGAGAAATGTAGTTTTAGCTTCACCCTTTTTAGTTTTGCATTTATTCATTTTAAACAAGGAGCAATGTATCATGGAAGCATTAACTATATGGTACAATATTAGAAAATTCTATCCTGTGGAAGGAGAATAATTAATATAATTCAGATAACTAATCAAAATACATCTGAATATAACACATCTAGTTAATATATGAGTTAGGACAAATTGCATTCCTCTATATTCATGAAAAATATATGCAAAAAGTATTCTGTCCTCGTTGTTTTAGTTTTCACAAAGGGATTAATAACCTCGTGACACAAGTTGTTGCAGTAGGAATAGCATGTCTGTTTGTATGTATTTGACAAACTGTTCTGTTTTTCTTGGAGACTAATATTGTAACAGCTCCTATCTTCTTTTTCTTTTTCTTTTCTTTTCCCCAAAAAGTAAAATAAAAATCTGTATTTTCTGTTACAAACTTAGTGGACAATTGAAAAAAATGGAAAATTTCTGTGGTAAAGACTGGATTTTTTTTCTCCCAAGAGAGGTATGGTTTTTACCTAAGTTTGAAATAGGCTGAAGCATTTAACTTCTAAAATAGACATAGTACCCTGCTCAATTTGCATTCTTGTTAAGCCTGATTAGAAGCAGAGGGTGTTAAAAATCATGAATGAAAGTTTGACCTTATTTAGGTCAAGAACACTGAATTCAATGAAGCACAGATTTGTCTAGAATATGGAATGTTATGTTGAATGTTGTGAATGCCCAATGATTTTGTTTAGTAGATGATCATTAGTAGATCATTATCCACCATGACCTGCATGATGCATTTACAAAGTAATGGGCAGGAATGAACACTTTATATAATAGAATTATTTTAGATAGTGGGCTTCAATGTAGATCCAGACCCTATTTTGTCAGTATTTCAATAAGGCTCTAAATCTGTGACGTCAGATTCAGTTCACATACCTAACGGTCTGCATGCAAGTGGACTAGGTTTCCAGGACCACGGGATTTCTATATTTCTAGGTCATTAGTGTCATGAGTATGAGTAACTATTTCTTTGAATTTGTCCACATAGCTGTCATCATTCTTCCTAAAATACCCTCATGAACTTTTACTCTTCAATAATTGTTCCAGCAGTGAGCAATGCATTCTTACTGTTGAGTGGATTGAGAATGTTAAATTTGATCGCCATGTCTTTTCTGTACAATATCAGACTGAAGCCCTTAGGCTGGAGGAGGGGAAACGAAGAGAGAAACTGGGCTAGCTTTAAGTGCCCTGATACAAATACTGAACTTCCCAGCCATATTTTTCTATACCTGATTTAACAGTGCAATAGCCCAATATGTGTGATTTTCATCTTTCATCTGAAAAGTAAGTTATTGAGGCTCCAGAGACAGAAAAAAGTTTTTAATTAACTTCTCTGACTTGACATGTGGTATCTAGGCAGCTCTAACTCACAGCATTTGAAACAAGTTAGGTTTTGCAGAAGGTTAAGGCAACACTCCCACATGGCAAGGTATTGAAACAACATCTTGCTTTACTTTTAATCTTTCCATTTATGATGCGGATGCTTTGTCTCCCAGGAGATATCAGATACCACAGATTTTCAACTGTGCGAGTGTAGGTGCTCCCTGCTACTTCTGTTTGATTTCAATACTAACAGCACTGCCACAGGTGCTGGCAATAATTGTTAAGTTCACTGCTTCATCTTTATTTCATTTCTCAGTGTTACCTCACCTAACTGTTAACGTCTGATAGTCTGAGCAAGGTCATTATGCTGGGAAGCACAGGCACCACTTCTAGCCTCATTGACTTCCTTGGGAATAAAAGACATTCATTGTCTCTACCAGAAACCACTACTAAACTAGGATGAAAGAGCACTCTGCTTCCCTCAGAGCTTTGCTCTGAGTCCTAAAGCAGGGTTCATACCTTCTCTTAGGGAAGTGGAATAAAAGGGGAGATTTTAGTCTTCAAAAAATTTCGTTCTCTTATGAAATTTCATATTAACTATGATTAAAAAAGGTTCCTTTGATGTTGTTCTGCTTTCCCAACTACATTCTTTGAACCTGGCATCCAAAACAATGACTTTAGGCTAAGAAGTTGATAGGACAGAGAATAGAACATTATCTAAGACAGATTTTGATACTTTACAAACAAAAAAGATTAATTTGCATCAACCTGACAGAGAGACAATAAACACCGAGGATGATAAAATGCCATCTTTTGGGTCGCTGCATGCTACAGAACTTGAACAGGGTTTTCAGGTTATGTAGCACTGACATTTGTCAAATTGTCAATTTTGCGTGAGTTCACAGGGAACGCCATAGTATTACAGGGCATATTTAAAAGATTGAGAGTTCACAAATAAAATTTCATAGCACAACCAGTAGAGAACGCTTTTATGAACAGTTTCAAAGATTATCATAGGCTTAGCAGCCTTATTTTTTTTCGTGAAAAAGTGAAACAGGTGGATATTAAGATAAACTAAATCTTTAATTCCTCTTTGTATCCCAAATGAACAAACTGTAAAGCACATGTAGATGAACACACTAAACACCTGATCTTCGAAACACCTAGCTTTCAAGTAAAATTAAAGATATCTTAGGTAACCCCTTACATTGTTCATTTATTTTTTCATATTTTCAAATGAGAAGAGATCTACTATCAAGCCTGTGATTCAGATGAAATCACTGATTATGTAATCATTTCTTCTCCTTACATTATACTGACAGATAACAGGTTTGGCATGCGTAGCATTTTACCGTGTTTGTGTAAAAACAAACAAACAAACAAACAAAAAACCCCTAAACCAAATAAAATTACTAATGTTCACAAATTCACCAAACTGAAATGGGACACTGTATCTTTTACTGGTTATATGAAAGGCCCTTAATTAAGTGTTGGGTATATCTGCTTTCTGTTGCTCCTGACTAGCTCTCTCTGCTATGAGGAGGAAGAGGCATTATAAGATTTGTTGACAGTGATAGGTCTTTTCTACAGGAAGCAGTTTCTGGAAACCTTTGCTAAAGTGGATAAATTCAGTTCAGTTACTTAAAGAATTAAAAGTGAATTAAAATAACAAGATCTCTATAAACAATCCATAACACTTTGGATGCTACTTATTAAAACAGAAAGGGGATAGTGGATTATAATCAATAAACAGAAGGGTAACATTGTTCATAAATACTTAGATGTGCAAGAAGAGAAAATTCAAATTATGAAACCGGCCAACCTTGTATTGACATTCTTGGAAACCAGATCTTGAGGTTTTCTTCAGTCATTTCCTTTGATTCCTTAGGACCTGCTCTCAAATTGTCAGTATAAAATTTGTCTCTTTCATGAACTATGAGTTTTTTCTATTCAGTGAACTAGATGTTACAGAGCTTCATTCTCTCATACACTTTCCTTAGGATTCTAAAATACTGTCCCAAAACAGTATTTCTAAAGGGATTTCAGTCAAACTCACTATGATCAATGTGGCTTTTTGGGTGTAGGGTGGGCTCTAGAAATCTGCACCTCGCAGGGCAGGAGTGAAAAGGTGGTATCCCAACCCAGCTGCCTGGCCAGTCTGGTGTCTATAAAGTGCTGGCAGATAAGCCTAACACCTGCCTTCCGCCAGTTCTTGTATGTCCATGTTGCAAGGCCAGAAAATCCTGGCCTAGGGCTAATGCTTCTTTTGAGCCAGTACTGCTTTGCTGTACCTCTATAGTTGCTGCTTCCGATAGCCTAAAAACAGTTCACATGGTTGCACAACCTTGAGTCGCAAGCCAGAGGGTATGAGCCAGGTCTCTGCATGCCAAGAGGAGAAAAAGCAATTTTAAGGATGATTCCTTAAGTGGATAAGGTCACTAAACATTACCGTCCTTTGGCACTGTGAGAAAAAAAATCCTTCCTAAGTGACAGGGTTCTGATGTATTTTTAAGCAAGGTGTGGAAAAGCATGCTATCTGGGAAATGCTGTATTTTAGAAGTGATACAAAACGTAGGAGAAAATGTAGGAGAAAAGATGTGTGAGTTAATTAGACACATCTGAAATACTCAGAAGCAGAACAGAGAAAGTATGACTTGTTTATGTAGAATACTGATTGCATGTTGCCAAAACTGTAAAGGAACAGACCATAGAATCATAGAATCATAGAATCATTAAGGTTGGAAAAGACCTCTAAGATCATCAAGTCCAACCGTTAACCCAACACCACCATGCCCACTAAACCATGTCCCTAAGCACCTCATCTACACGTCTTTTAAATATACCTCCAGGGATGGTGACTCCACTGCTTCCCTGGGCAGCCTGTTCCAAGGCCTGACCACTCTTTCTGTGAAGAAATTTTTCCTAATGTCCAGTCTAAACCTCCCCTGGCGCAACTTGAGGCCATTTCCTCTCGTGCTATCGCTGGTTACTTGGGATCTATTTTTCTAATTTAGCTTTTTTTTCTGTGATATTGACCAGATTTTCAAAACACAAGGTTAGGTTTAAAAGTGTTCAAAACCTATGAGGAAGACCTCATTTTCAAAAAAACTCAAGTTTATGTTTAGGTACTAAAGAAAATGTCCTTTTTCTTTATTAATATCATCATTTTTGTTATAATCTAGTCATGTGCTTGCAGTTACTGTTGTCTTGGAATGACCTGAAATGACAGCGTGTAATTGGAAATAGCTTTTCTTGCCTTAACAGCTCATGTCAAACTTCATTGTACTGAAATTCTCTTCCTAAAGGTGTAGGCTTTTTGCAAATATAGTTTCATTAACTTCTTAATACTTGATGCTTTCATCCTTTTGCTTTTAGTATTTATTTTTCCCTTTGAAGACACACATTCTCATTATAATAAGACTAATTCACTATATTCTTATTACCAAAGACTGCTGGATGTCCATGACTGATGCACAGAGAGCAGATTGCATATTTACAAAGGCATTAAAGCTGAGCCGCCTGTACTGCATT
Source organism: Fulmarus glacialis (assembly GCF_000690835.1). Taxonomy (NCBI): domain Eukaryota; kingdom Metazoa; phylum Chordata; class Aves; order Procellariiformes; family Procellariidae; genus Fulmarus; species Fulmarus glacialis. The sequence continues at coordinate 10,657 of NW_009223040.1, read as the reverse complement.
TAATATTGTTCCTTACTAGTGAGTTAATAATATCTGTTATGAAACACAAGGCAATCCTTTGTTCAGCACTGACACCGATAAATATGGTTTTCAGTTCTTTTGGTCATTTCCTCATTTGGTCTTTACTCCTTAGGGAGGAAATTGTTAAAATTATTGCCAACCTTTCCTTCTGATGATATTGGCTCATTGTTTTGTTTGCCATCACCATTTGGTCAGGATGGAACTACTGGGAAAAATAACTTTCCTGAAAATGCGAAGTGCTGCCAGCTTTGAAGAGAAATGACACACGGTGGATATTTGCTGTTTAGTGTTTGCATTTCCAGGGTCTTTTAGAAAGGACAATTTTTTCTACTGCTGTTCATATAGCTGGCGTATTTGCTGGATGTGAACCATAATGTTATCAAACATGTCTAATGCAGCCAGTGACATTCAAAAATCTGATGAATCCATGACCTGATTCTGCAAGGTATCTGCATGAAATAATTTCAAAGCCCACTGATATTAAATAGGGGTAAAGCTGATTGTGTTTTTGACAGGGTCATTCAGCACTGTAGGTTCCTCTAGTATTATTATGTTAACATGGGCACAGGACCTTCAATATCCATCCAGTGTGTTTCAAACTTTCTTTGTTATTTTCCATTAATTATCCACTTGCTACGCAAAATAGCTGGAGACATCTCCAAACAGGTAATTTAAAATAAGGCCTCTTTTGATGTTCAAATAAAATATATCTGCTGGCACATTTTGGAAATAAGAACCATCGGAAAAAGTGAGATTTCTGGTTGGGTTTTTTTTCATTGTTAAAGTAAAAGTAGCAGTTGGCACCTACTGACTGACTAATAATAAACAATAAAAAGTCACAGAATTGTTTTTTACTTTTGTAAAGAAATTCCTTTTAGGAATAAATTAATAATCTTAGCTTGTGTCCTGATATCTTTTCTTCTAAAGAAGTATTTTACCTACTTTTGCAGTGAGATACTGTTAAGTGTTCCAACACTGTGAAAAGGAAAGAACCAAGGCATAGTGATGCCAGAATTTTATCATGAGTCTTAGGTCACTTGGTAGTCTTCTCTAAGTATCAGCCCCTGGAGTTCCTGCCTAGAAGACGACTAGTTTTACTATTGAAATAAATAAATAATTAAAAAACCCAAACACAAACAAAACAAAACAAACCATTAATCATTTTTGGTGGAGAAAAGCTGGAAAATATGATGCCTACAGGCTCAAAGAACAGATGGCAAATCAAAAACATACAAGGATACATGAATATAGAAATTGATTAATCTACACTTTTACACTGCATTAAAGCATTTTGGGGGCCTGACTTGCAGTGTTTTGAGCTGAAAATCCATGGCAAATACCATAGGAATTACATGTGATAATCCTTTTCTTTTTTTTTATTTTCTCCAGAAATTTTGTGTCAATTTGTTTTGAACTAATCAGGCCTTTAACAAATCAGCATTACAAAGTGGGAACTTACTGAGGAGCTTGAAGGGCAAAATGAAGTATCTTTATTAAAGAAATAAAAGCAACCAGCTTTCATGTCGCTGACAAAATTATTGTTGAACCAGCATATTCCATGGACAGGTCAAGATACTCTTTCATTTTGCTGTCTTGTCCACACTACTGGAAGACCTCAGTCTCTGAGGTACCACAGACTCCCTTCTGTACCGTGATCCTCCTCCACATCACCTGGTATTTCCTCTGCTATCTGGTTGTTCACTGCTTTAACAACGAAAGAATGACCCCCTTCACCACCACAAATTTTTCTTCATCCAGGAGGTAATCTGCCTGCCTTCCAAGGTCCAAAAACTATCCAAACATCTTTAGCGTTCTGAATCTCAGCTGTCATAAATGTCACATAGCACCAAAGTATGACCTGTAGACCTCTGGGCATCCAAAAGACTGCAATAGCTGGTCAACAGGATTTTCAGTAAGGATTTCAGTAAAAGCTTGCTATTAAAAGTTCATAGATATTATTAAGGTCATTTTTTCCAAAACATTTAAAAATCTTAACGAGTTTAAACTGCATTTCCTTAGGGATCTCCGTGCTAAATAGTACCATATGGGGGAGCTGTTTCACTGCAGCTCTGTGAGACTTGCAGCTCCTCTTGGTCTGATCTATGAGCATAGCAACAGAGGGAAAAGGGCAGGTCAGAAGCCTGTCTGTGACAAAAGGCAATAATTAAGCTTGACAAACTAGTAGAAAAAAACAGATTGTCTTTAGAAAAGAATAAACAGAGGGAAAAAAACCCCACAGATTAGCACAATCAGGAGAATGTGCAACTTAGCTAGGCACTTCAATGTTTCTGGGAGACTTGTATGTCTTCTGGAGCTGACTGAGCCAGGAAGATGCCACTAACAAAGAGACCTAGCTTTTCTAGAGAGCATAGATCGAAGGAAAGGAAGAATATTAATCTAGTAAAATGGATTAAGAAACAAAAAATACCTTCCCATCTCTCCAGTTTCCCCAGCTCTATGAGCTTGGGTAAATAAATCAAGTTAAGTCTTAGTTTCAAGGCAGGATTTTAGTGTATGTTCATAGAGTATGAAATATTTCAGTAACAGAAACCTCTTGCATCATCCCGTGTTACCACAGTGTGGTGTGGGAAGCTCCATTTCAGAGTACTTGTGTCATTTGTTCTTGCTTCTCTGTCTGAAATTTCACAGTCAGAAAAAAACCTTTCTTCATCATGCTCCTAAATTTGCTCTCACTCCAGCACTGTCTGGTATTTATATTCTCCACTATCAAATATTTATGGGTAGTTGTTATATCCCTTCTCAGCGTTCCTTTTACTGGGCCAAAAATTTTCATTTAGTCTTTTCTTGCAAGATATGACTTTCATTTCCTCTGATGATCCATGTAAACCTCTCTATTTTTTTTTTCTTGAATTTCATGCCATTATTATTATTATTCACTGATCATTGAGGTAGCCTGTTTTTTTCTGCGTGATACACCAGTATCTTTTAAAACATGTAGTGCTGTCCAAACTTTTTATTAAAAAAGGGTGTTGAAAATCATATATTTGATCAGTCCTATTATTTAAAATGGTAACTTTACTGAAAATCTCACTCAGTCACAGTATTTTCTCTGAACGTTAGTGGTTGTTATCGGTCCTTTAGTAGTTTCTCATCCATTGCTATTACTTTCCGTCTTTTCCAACCCTATTAGTTTTCCATGTGACAGTACCAATTACACACTGAAGTCCACTTAGGTGAGATTTCTTGTATTTCTTTTATTTAGGAAATTTAGTTGCCAGGTTATCTTTGCTAAGACCTTTAACGTCTAACCCCATTTTCTTTAACTTCCATATCCATAGTTGCACTTGGCATAAAATTTTGTTATAATGCCTTGCACATTATTGAGCTTATATCAACAGTTCTGAAGCTTTGGATCAAGTAATTCACTTCTGAATTATGGTTTGTTTGGTTTTTTTTTAAAATTATTTTTAATATGTGCTACAGTTACTATTCACTAGATATTAAAAACAAAACCAAGACTCTTGTCTTAAAAATCTTTGTATGAATGCTTGCAGTGTTAGGTTTACAGTTGGACTTGATGATCTTAAGAGTCTTTTCCAACAACCGAAATGATTCTATGATTTTATAATGATTTTGTGTGTCAGATGTGGAGCAACTTGTGGGGGGAGATCATTGGTCCCAACCTTCCTGTTCCTTCCAGTTTCATTGTGGTAGATTCTCTTTTCCTACTGTCCTTAAGTTCATCTTCTGTTTGTCCCTAGCTCAACAACAGCTTCACTGTGAAAATCTTTGTGTATTAATTTGGTTTTGGAGCTACATTAAGTTTATCTTTAATCTCTACCCAGAACCTTCTTCATAATAATCTTGGACTTGAAGGAATTCCAGGCCTCTACCATATTCTGGGGTCCTGAGTTTTACTTCTTTCAGTACCTTTTTGATATTCAGCCTTTTGATATGGAGAAATTAGGGTTCAGAATATAGCTGAGATGTCTAAGTATACCATAATGAATAAAAAGTGGTGACAGACAAATCAAAATAAAAGCTAATTGACTTTACTCTTCAGATGTTCTTTTCCTGTAATAACTACAAGTAAAAGTTTGAGATTAAATTTAATATGAAAGGCAAAGATAGTTCTTCCACAGATTATTATTTTTTATATTTTTGGCTTACAAAGTTATAAGCTGATAATGTTAACTTCAAATTTTTCTGTTGCACCTGTTTCACATAACAAGAAAAAAACCCCTCGATTGTCTGTTATTGTCCTTGGGAGGTGTGTGTGCGTGTACTTTTGAATAATTAAATATTTCATTACAAATTTGATAGTTTTCACCACAGTTAAATGCCCTGAACTGTCATATGTCTCTACTGGGGTAGTTGCCAGCAAGAGATAATTCTCGGGCAGTAGTAGAGAGGAATCATTAAGCTAAACAGGACGTCCTTTAAATGGTTAAAAAGTGAACCTGACTAGCTCCAGATGGAGACCTGGCCTATTTCTTTGGCCACAGGGATGGTTAAAGGTGGAGTAACACCACCTTTTCTTGATGAGGATGTAAAGGGACAAAGAATTAAGAAAATTCAGCTGTTCTATGGAGACATGCATAAATTCTCTTTATTTTGTGAATGATCTTGATGGAAGGATACAGAAATGTCAGGTATCTTGGAATATTCTCACTGCTTTCATTCCTCACCAGTGTGAACAGGCAGCATGTTGTTCTCTTTTACCAGGGCTACTCACCTTTTTATTGTTTCGATGTTGAAAGAATAATGGTCTCTTTGAAATTATTAAGTAGTTAAATCTATAATAGAGCAAGCATCTTTCTGTTTAATAGTGAAATCAGAGTTAAGTTCATGAGCTTGTGCTGGCAGAAACATCTTCTGTGGATGTTACTCATTGGTCCATTGGACATATTTGTCCTTTTTCTCTATGATTGCAATTAGAAAGTTTATAAATCAACAGGTTTTTACTTTTTTTCTTCATGACTTTAGAGAAAAAAGTTGTTAATGAGCAAACTTTCAATTTGCAGAAAAAATGCTGGTCAAATCTCAAATGCAGTCTGATGTGTCTTCCTGTCTAAATCTGCAAAGCAGCTGTAGAAGTAACTTGGCTTGGGTAAAGCCTGCTGAGTATTTACATGATTACGTAAAGCACTTTAAATCAAAATTTACAAGCAATCAGAAGACTTAAAAAAAATGCAGTTAAGAAGTACAGCATAACATCCTTCTCCAATTTCCCCTCATTAACTACTTCATTTTTATGCATTCGGAACAGTTCCTGATCTTAAGTCAAAATGTGTCCATGATCACATCCAAAGTGACCTCTCTCACAGTCTACATAATACTTTGCTAGATTAATTGCTCAGCTTGTATGAGTCAGGAACATCTTCCAGTCAAAGCAATTTTAGAAATAAGATTATTTTGTTTTTACCATGATTATTTCAAATAAGTTTAAGTGAAATGCATATCCTTTGCTTTTCACTGTGAATGTTGAAGGGTATTGGTTCCATAGTCTTGTTTCAGTCTTAAAGTAAAACAATTTGCATAAACATTACTAAATTTGCATAAAATATTTTTCCATGACAATCTGTCAAGTAATTTGAAAAGAGTCGTAAATTATGACAATAAGATTCATAATTGCAATTTACGTTAATAACCTCTCTGTGCCTTTCTTTTCTGCATTATGAGCAAATTCAAATGTTGTACTTACAATGTAGTAATGTTTCTATTGTCTTAGTTTAATCAAAAGTAGGCATTTCAAGAGAATGAAATAGATACAAAGTGATTATTTTGAGAATTAAAAGTTCATCATTTCCAACCTTATGAAATTGCAAATGCCTACAAGTAACTTGAGCTATCCTGCTGGATTCTTGCTAAGCTTATAGAAAACAAACCAGGTAATATTCTTTCTTTTTAATTTCCTGTTTGTAGATTTTTTGATACTTTTGTAGATAATTTTGTGTGTTTTCTCAGGAGTGTTTAAGCTTGTATATTTTATTCTATACATTTTGAAGCTATGAGCACCAATCTATTTTAATAGGAGAATGGTGAATAATGAAAATGTCCTTGAATCTTAATTTTAAACCATATTTTGTTTCCCTTAAACCATACCAAACATAATCAAAAATGAATCTGTGATTAGTGGTCTTATGTCATGGTGCTATCCCAGAAGTTGAGGGTTATAGTGCATCAGGACAGGAAACCTTTCTGTTCGGTTCAGTGAACATTAAAGTGGGATTTGTGAGACTGCAATAAAAGGGATTGTTCTGTTAATTGTTTAAACAAAGGGAATAAATCTGAAATAGGAATATATGGTATAAGATTTTATGTATGATTCTGAATCTAGAATTTATTGTATAAAAGGTCATTAAGTGATTAGTTGGACCTGATTAACAGATTTGAGTTTTCTACTCTTTCTGAAATCACTGGGACTTTTTTTAATTTGACATTAGAAGAAATAAATTAGGTTCTTGATGCTTAATTACCATTTACTAGTGATTTGATGTGTTACAAAAAATCCTTTGATCTATACCATATCGCAATTATAAAATGCCTCATAGGGAAACTCGTAATTCATCTGAACAGAACAGAGGAATCATGGAGAATTGCAAAGTACATGGATACAAAGGTGAAATTTAGTTTTGCCAGACCTCCCTTTTCCCATATGATGCCTCTGCGTACCTTAGAGCTTTCCATATAAACTTGGAAATCAGGAAACAAAGCTGGTGGCAGAACTGTGAAGAAGTATGCTAGAAGTTACCTGTAGTTAAACGGTTTGTTTTAATGAGTATCTCTGGTTGGGTAGCAACCAGACCAAACAGGCACCCTTGGAGAAGAGAAGAACTGCTTCTATTCATTCCTTTTTTCCAAGGAAAGGAAATTTTAACTGTATCATAGGTAAGTAGGAATATTTCTGGTGAAAACTGATTCGAAAAAGAGCTGTATGACCATGTCCTGAACAATCTGGGAATAACCCAGCTTCTCTCTTCTAAGTAGACAGTCTTATCCATTGAAAACTCAGAAAACCCTGCAAAAGAGGTTTGGGCATCTGCCACTGTTTCTTTGACATTGAAGTAATCATTGTCAAAGTTAAAGCTTAGCTCACTGAACGTGTCACATCTTTACCAAGTCTGCATGTAGTCAAAAACATTAGTGAAAATAAGAGAGGCTCAAAGTCTAGGTATAATTTCCATGAGCTTTTATTTCATTCTGGGCTTTTTTTTTTTAAAATATATGTAGTCTTATGCAAATGTGGATGAGCAAATTATGGTCCTGTGAGATAAAATCTACAAATTCCAAGATTGAAAAATAGCTGTAATAAGAACTGTGTTAAAAATATTTTTGAGCCTTCTACCAAGTGTGTTGATATAGGTGACAAGGTTTGGCAGCAGGGGGGCTGCAGGGGTGGCCTCTGTGGGAAGATGGTAGGGGCTGCCCCATGCTGGACACAGCCAGTTCCAGCCATCTCTGCAACAGACCCACCACAAGAGACAGCTGAGCCCATCAGCCATGGGTGGGGCACCTCTGGGAAAATGTACATAAGAAAGGGCAGAAAACACCATACAGGCAGAGGAGAAGGGAACAAAAAGAGTGAGAAATAGCAGAGGGAACATCGAAGTCAGAGAAGGAGAAGTTTCTCCATGGCAGAGAAGATATTCCCCTGCAGCCCTTAGAAGAGACCATGGTGGAGCAGGCGTTTTCCCTGCACTCCATGGAGAGGACCATACCAGATATCCACACTGCAGCCTGTGGGGATTCCATGCTGGAGCAGATGGATATTCCTGAAGGAACTGTGGCCCACAGAGAGCCTGTGCTCGAGGAGGGGAAAAGTATGAGGAGGAAAGATGAGCAGAGAGAAACCCCTACGTACTGACTGTAGCACCTTTCCCCCACGACCCCAGACGCCACTCGGGGAAGGAGGTTAGAGGAGTTGGAAGTGAAGGAATGAAGTTGGAACTGGGAAAGGGGAGAAGAAAAGGTGTTGCTTTAATGTTTGTCTTTTTTGTTTCCCGCTACTGGAAAATTATTATTTTAAAATTACTTATTTTAATTGGCAATAAATTAAGTAAATTTTCCCCCAGTCTGTTTTGCCCATGATGGTAACTGGTAAAAAATCTCCCTGTCTTTATCTTGACCCACGAGCATTTTCATTCCTTTCCCTGTCACACTGGGGAGGGGGAAGGGAGTGAGCAAACATTTGGGTGGGAGTTTGTCTGTTGGCCAAGGCTAACCTACCATGCCAAGCTTTTAGCATTATTGTTTTCTCCCGGCACTTTATTAAGAGGTCTTGCTAATTATAGGTTTATAAAATAAGTATATTCTCAACTGAAACAACAATTCAATAAGATTCTTATTCTGGAGTTAAGTATAGTTAGTATTTGAATATATAACCTGTATATATTACTGAGCCCTTAGACCTAAAGGATAAAGTGATGTAACTGTTGTCCTGCTTTCTCAGTCTTCAGGCATCTGTGTTTTCTTTGCTTCAGTCAGAGTTGCAATGTTCTTTGAACACAGATGTCATCATAATTTTTTCCATACTTTATCACAGCCACACATGGCACTATAGAAATTTTAGGTAAATATAATGGAAAGATTATGTAATGTCCTGCTTGAAACCAACAGCCCACATGTAAATTTAAGGAAATTGTCTAAATCAGTATTTCTAAATTTCGGTATGAGTTTTTTCCTTATGGTAGCTATTGGCTTGGGTTTGGGTTTTTTTGGGGAAAAAATGCCCTTATGGCAGGATGTAATAGCAGTTCATAAAAACTTATTCTTAAATCTCCTTTGAAAGCATTTATAACTCGAGCTTTGTCTCACTCTCATTTGATTTTCAAAATTGGTGACATTCATTTATTATTCCTTTGATAGTGTTAAATTTAAGAATAAAATCGTGAATTTTCAAGCATTACATTTAAGGAAATGTGATTGAAGTACTTTTCTACTATAAAATACTCACGTCTTCTATTCCATAGAACACTTTCCCATATCCTTTTTGAGTAATATTTGTATGCTTCACTGCTCTTCCTTCCATCCTTACTTTTCCTCTCTACCTCAGGTAAATGAATTGGAGGATTTTGGGATACTTGGAAACTAGAACTCTGTCAAAAATAATTCCTTCTTCATTAAGATAAAGCTGGAAGTCTGCCACAGCGCTGCCAGAGATAGAGATTTCAATTTTCTGGTAGGCTGAAGCATAAAAGAGAGGAAAATAAAATGCATTCTAAAATTCACCTTTTCTTTTCAACTGAATTAATTATAATATACTGTGTCTGTTGTGCTGGGAATGCTACTCTGCAGAAGTCACAGTGGGACTGCTAAACCTTGTCCAGCTTGGAAGATATTGGTGGTTAGTTTGCTATGTGTTTTCCTGTTCATTTTGAATCCTCTGTGTGACTGAAAGAATGCCAGATGTTACCTTCTTATTTAGCTTATTTGCTACTAAGAACCTTAGTAGCAAAGGTGATGCATTCAGGTTACTTACCATTTGGTATAGTAAGGTTAATGTATTGCTAGGTAACCAAAGAATTGCCTCTTTGTCATTTCCATTGATTACCCAACTTGAATATATAGTTCTGGGAAAGAGTCTGCAACGTTAGTCAACCCAAAGTGCTGTAGTCAAAACAGACACATTTGGAGTTTGTAAGCTGAAGTTAAACAGAGATTCCAGACCATAGTTGATGCGTCTTTCAAAAGTACATTTATTTGATGAAAGCAACAAAGTTCAAAAATATAATGATCTGATTAAATTGTGACAGTACTCAACTAAGAGTTTACATTATGAATTTACTTCAGGGAGTGACTGACCCTCAGAGCAGACCAGTGTGCAGAATTTACTACGTAAGTCTAAGTTCTGCTTTTCCTCCATGTACATCAAGGACACTTCCACCTGTCCAACAGACATGGATTTACAAAGAGAAAACTGAGATTGGCAAGAAATTATTTTCAAGTCACTCCTCATTTAGTCTCTTGTTTTCCTGAATCTTTGTCTAGCAAACATCTATTACTTACTTTACACATATAACCAGACATACTGTTAATGATGAGAATACTTGAAATTCATAAAGCTAAGCAGTTACAGTCTCCCACTGTGTAATATTGTCTAATGTATAAGTAGAATGTTAGATGGAATGGAAAATTAAAATAATAAATGTTGTTATATGTGTATTTTAATTATTATCTGAAACAATTCATAGTTTTGCAATTTTTATTATTGTAACTGAAAAATATTTGTGTAGAATAAATACCAGTGTCTCTAATATAAAATTTATATTAGTATGAAAGTCAAGATGGATCATAGGAAGCCACTTCGAGACAAGTTACAGACAAAATAATTTCTGAGGTTACGTTATGTATACACAGATACTCTCTTACTGACCTATATTACCTGTGTGGGTAGGAAGTTGGGGACTGGGGTGGGTGTATCTACTGGGATAACATTTTAAGAAATTAATGTATTTTCTTGTTACTCGTTAAATTTGTTTAATAGATTTTGCATCATAAGATTCACCAATACTTGCTTTATGTGGAGGTACAAGTTGTATAACTGCACACACAAAATGGGATGTGTAACACACACAGTGCTTTCTTTTAGACAGTTTGGTCTCAGTGTGTAGAGCATTTATCTCTTAACCTTTGGAGACAGGAATATCTCAAGAAGTGGGCCCGTGTGAACCTC
>NW_009223039.1:0-5062 GCF_000690835.1 Fulmarus glacialis | reverse complement strand
GGGAGCGCTGCCACCCCGCGGCGACCGCCGGCACGCCTGGGCCGGGCTTAACGCCTGGGCCGGGCCTAACGCCTGGGCTCGGCTCTCTCCCAGGCTGAACCTGCAGCGGGCTGGTATTTTTGTCGAAGGACACGTTAAATACGTATTCAGGGAGGCACTGCCCAAGAGCACCGTTTTGGTTTTGTACCCAGGATTTCTAAGGGTGACTAAATAGTCCTATTCTAAAATAAAAATGAGCATAACGTGTTTGGCTGGCTTTAGAGCTGACTTAGGCCAAGAAAAGATTGCCATTAGCTGACTTGTGGCTAATACAGAAGAGTCATTTCTGAGTCTCAGGCAAAGGAATTAAATGGCGGGGGGCAGGGGGGAATAATATAGGTTAGTCCTGGAGGTTAGAGAGTTACTGAGCTCTCACGTTAAGCTCAAAATGGGCTGAAATTTCTCCCCCTGAATTTCCATATTTCTGTAAAACAAAAAGCCAAACATTCTTCCTGCTCCACCCTCCCTGCAAGGGGGTGGTTGGTAAGCACCATCAACAGCTTACAGGTATGTTTGGGGTATAATAAAGCTTGGCTTTACAATTTCCTGCTTTTTCTTTTTAATCCCCAAAGTTAAAAGTAGCCGCAGATGCAGAAGAAAATTGCACTAGTATAACCTAACAGCGGGAATGTATGCTAGTATAATTTAACTTATCATGTGGCTTGTAGAGATTTATATCAGTAACACTAAACTTGGCCTGAACGAAACATTAATAGAAAAGTGCGTATGAAAGTACCACACGTCTTGATGCTTCCGAGTACATGGTGTGGGAGTGCAAGGGAGTGACATCCGTAACACAATGTGTTAGTGATGGAAATCAATTTTGTTTAAAATAAATATCACTTTCTCCTTCCATATGGTCTCTTGCTGAGTTTTGTGAAACTAATTTTGTACATGCTGCTTTGGCAGAAGCATCCAGGAGCAAGTGATTCTAATTCCAAAACAATTAGCACATGACTAGGGAACAAATCTGTCAGTATGTCAGTCTGGAGACTAAACTTCAGGCAATTCTCCTACTTTAGGTGCTTTTAAAGAAAGTATTCTATAAACCGTTTCTCTCACCCATTTAAGTCCCTGGGATCACTGCCATATCACATGCGGCGAAGCCGTGCTAAATCAGCAGGATAGACTGTCAGAAACTTTAACAGAGGAGAATGGTCCTGCAGAAGCTTTTAAAATGTTTACACGTACTAACCTGGGGTGAAGTCCACAAATCTTGAATCCCTTTACAAATTAGTAATGACAAAAGCGCCATTCAGATAAAGTCAACTGATATATTAATAAACCTTTTTTAAAGCAAAAAATTATCCAAAACACTGACATAAAGAATCATTTAAATTAAAACCGCCCAAGCCCTTTTCAGTAAAACATATGAATTTGAGAGTTTCAAAAGCTTTGTCCTTATTCCAAGATGCTTTAGAGTGGAGATTCATTAAATCCATTTTTTTCTTCCAAAGCCGTTCTGGTTTCAGAGAACATGAATACATCCATAAGCCCTGGAATTACTGAAGTGGGGTTTCCTACAGAGTTGTTTCTCCTGGTTGATCAACTCTGGTGTCCAACAAGAGTTCATGCTTCCTTGAAATTCTTCCCACAGATGAGACATGGAGAAGATCCGTCTGCCTTGGGGATTCTCTGTCAGCAAAAACCTGCGAAGTTGGAGCAGGTGCCCAGCCAGGACACCTACAGAGGTTTTTTTTGTCTTCCTCCCCCATTTTAAGAAATTTGATTTTTAGAAACTGCATCTCTCTCAACTTTGGCAGAAATCAGCTAGTAGGTTCAAGAATTGGATGGGACACATACACAAATACCCCAAAGCACAATCAATCTGTCTGAGTGTGATTAATTTGAGCCTTTTATCTATAGGAGAGTAGGCTAATAAGCATTGCATTAGGCATTCTTGGTCAGTTCTACGCTCCACAACGACAAAGATTTTAAGCTTGCCAAACAACAGCCCCACTGGTTTTTTCCCGTATCTTTTCCTTCATTGCCTAATTTGCACTAGCACTTTTTGTGGTTCACAGACATAATTCTTCTCACTGTTACAGACAACCCGCCACTTTTAAAGAATGTGCATGTTGACTCCTTCCCACTCATTTCTGTGTAAATTCTTGGTACTGGGGCAGAAGGTCCATAGAACACAGCACTGAGCACAATGAGTTTCCAGGATGTTTCCAATCCTCATCCATGATTTAAACGAGTACCACCATTGGTACCATAATGGTTTTGTTTTTCTGTATCTAAGATCAGCTCCATAGAAGCAGCAGAGTTCTGACATTTTCAAGACACGATGAAAGGCAAAACAGTTTGCATAGGTACTCATGGATGTTTGGTTTAGAAGGGAATCAGATTTGGGCAGCAGGGAAAAAAAGATGGCAATGTATTTGGCAGCTTATTTCATTTCCATTAACTTCAGCATGGTTAACAGCCACCGCTAAGTGTCTCTTTTTACTTACTGTATACATCTGAATGAATGCGGACCAAAGCTGCAACAATGAAATGATAGGTTTTCCCTTCTATTAGTTTTTGATTTGGAGGAGCAGCTAAGCAGTATATAATTTAGGAAGGGGAGGAATGGTAGGAGGAGCGCATAGACACAAGTGGCTCTTTTTTCTATTTTATTGCTATGAAGCCACAAATGCATCCTCTCCATTTGTTGTGGCCAGTTTAGCTTAACTAGAATTAACTCCAATTACAGTGCATGAAAATGTGCCACTATTTTTGTCTCAGCACCTCTGCCCACTCATGCTGTATGCCTGGCAGTACCGCAGAGGCTCTCACCATAAGACAAGTGATTGAAAAACTGGCTTGAACTGTGACTCTAGCCCAGCACGACCATGTGCACAGACAGTACATCTTAGCCAGGAGACAGAAACTAACGGCTTAGCTGGGAGCAACGTCTGCCTACAGGAGTTACAAAAAGCCCTCAGTATTAAAAAGCCTTACCCTCTTACCTTTGAAAACTGAACTTACCTCCTGTGAACAAAGTGAGGAGCGCACAGCTAAGCCGCAAGGGCTGACAGATGCTCCTCTCCAGCCGAGTCTGGAGCTTGACTACGCGGTCTCTGGCGTCCATTCACAACTGAGATGGGTGCTCAGTCACAGGGGAAGCGTAAGCACTCGTGCACTCTGTTTTGGGAGGTGTAGGCTCTTACATTGTTAGCAATAAGGTGCTTCCTGTTCAAAGAGCACAAGAGGCACATCGCCAGGGTGGGCTGGCCGCCTTCTCACCAAACCCTGACAGTTTCAAAACCTTAACTAGGGGCTGCTGTAGCTACAGTCATAGTTCAATAATTTGAGCAGAAAGTAAGTTGTAGCACGAATACAGGTTCTGTTCTTCATTGAACACACAGCCAGAGCATAATTAAAGTCGCTTTCATGGGATTTATGCTTCCTAAACAGCCTCGGATACTTTCTTCTGAACTTGTACTCCATGCATCTGATTCAACCGAGAAAATCTTTCTGCTTTAAATCCATTAACTTTTTCCACTAGAAAGAGCAACCCCTATATAATTGTTTTGCAGAAAAGCCAATGGAGATTTTCTGATTACCCAGTTACGGACTTACAAGACAATCCATGTCCACTTTAGCAATAGACCTTCAGCAGCCACTCAGTTTTCTCCCCACACAGCTGTCTCCACCCATGTTACGCCGCAAAAGGAAGGGATGAAGTTTTAGGTGATTAGGAGTGATCAGAACACGGTACCATTAGCTTACTGTCATTTCAAAGTCAAAAAGGGAGCACAGGAGTCACGACTCCACATTCCCTTCTCTACCCACTATGACAGGAGCTAAACAGCGAGGGTCAAGAGCATCAGTGTTATAGCATGAAGCTGATCTGCCAAGCCACAAGCAAAGCAGAAGATTGACCCTATTTTCCTTCTCTTCCAGATCCTCTTTGGCAGCACTTGATGCATACCCTGCCTGCCATCCAGGTGAAGGTCTTGTGAGTGGAACAATTATGTCCAGATCATGGCATCCCAAGGGGAAAAAAAGGGCACAATAGCAAGCTACGACTCTAGAAGGAACCGTGCCTAGGCACCAACCTAATGCCTACAGGTTTCCTACTTCTCACTCTCCTTACCCTAGTCCTAGCCCTAACCGTAACCCTAGGCCTGGGCTAAGATTTCTGCCCTGGGACATGCTGAACCTCGACTGCTGGTGGCAGAGCCCTGCTGGCAGGAAGCCCTCGCTAGCACAACCCGAACCACTTTGGAGACAACATGATTAAGTGACCTCATGCATGGCTGGTGGAAATCACGTATTTGGGTAAGTTTCGATCGTACAGGCACTGGTGTAGGGGACCCAAACATCACTTCTTAGTCATGTGTTACAAA
Source organism: Fulmarus glacialis (assembly GCF_000690835.1). NCBI lineage: Eukaryota > Metazoa > Chordata > Aves > Procellariiformes > Procellariidae > Fulmarus > Fulmarus glacialis. Next base: position 686 of record NW_009223039.1, on the reverse strand, counting down.
TAGCAAAGAAACAACATGGCAAAGGCAAAAAGCAAAGGGAAGGATGAGCAAACTCTGCCCTGGGCTTCTCCTCGCTCTCAAGCACTTTCAGATCAAATGGTAAGAAAGGCCCCCGTTTTGTTTCACTCCGAGTTTGCTATGAAAAGTCTTTTTCTCATGTTTCAGATACATGAAACCCTGTCAGGACAAACCTAGTAGTGAAGTCATCTAAAAAAACCTTCTCCCCACAGGCATCTAAGGCTAAGCGTCAGGAGAAGGGAGCACGGCAGCTATACTCCCGTTTGCTCGGCCGAGAGAAGGTCCTGACTGATGCACCTAAGGCCCCTTCCACCAACGCACCCCACCTCCTCCCAGCACTGCCTGATCCGCACAGCCTGCGCTGCGTCGGTACCTCGCTCACGGTAGTAGGTATGCTGTCCCCCCCGCAGCCCTTCCTTGACATTGCTGAACAAACAGGCAAAAATAACTTAAAAACCGGCCTGAACGCATCACTGTTACTGCTACCGTCGCATCCTCTTCCCATTACAAAGCACAAAACAAGAAGAAACCCTTCCAGGGAACATAATGAGCAAAAAAAAGTTCATCAGAAGATAACCAGCCCAGATCACAGTAAAAGCCGAAATTATGTCACTGAGGCAGGTATTAGTCCAAAGCTCTTTTCTTTACAAGCCGAGGGTCGCAGCCCC
>NW_009223038.1:0-56747 GCF_000690835.1 Fulmarus glacialis | reverse complement strand
GGAGGCCCCCAGCCCCAGATCTGGAGTCCGGGTGTTAGGCCTGCAGCCCCCGTAGGGAGAGCCCTCCGGAAGGCTGTTTGTCCCACAGAGGGCGAGGGGAACGTCTGCTTCTATCTGTGCGGTGCGGTATTATCGCTAGCTCGCATGAAGGCGGGAATTTTAAATGCCTGTGCGTCTTGTTATTTCGCTTTCGGGCAACTCTCGCTTTTGTTTTCACCTCGGGGGAAAAACCCGTAGGAGTTTGAGGAGGAATCTGCAAATGCTGAAGCGCTGCTGTGCTTCAGGTGCTCAGGTGTATCGGCAAAGCTGTACCAGGTGCTGGGGTATCGCAGTAGCACAGAGAGGGAGTGTTGTTAAAAACGTGTCGTGGACTTGCTTTTTTCTTTTTTTTTTTTTCCCCCCTTTTTGTTAAAGCCCTCTGGGTCAGACATAAAGCATATGCTTGGCAGTCTTTGCAAGTTACCTTGATAATGAGTGAAAGCATATCTGTGTGAACTAAACTTTAGTGTTAAATGTCTTCTGTAGTTATTTTCAAGTAACTGGCTTACTTTTCTGGCTGTGTAAAAAAAACTTTATAGAGTAGAATATAGTCGTAAAACACGATTTATAAAACAGAAGCTATATAGCTATAGCACATTCTGGCCCAGTGAGAAATTGAGAAGGTTTGGGGCGGAGGGGGGGGGGGGTTAGTTTATATTTCCTGTCAATGATCTTATAATAGCATGGTGTCTTCAGTGATTTGTAAGTATATGAAAAAAATCAGGTTCAGTCTCCCTTTTTTGGAAGTTACCATCTTTCTCAGAAGAGTGGAGGCTTGTGATGAATGAAGCTCTCAATAGACAGATCACTCCTATTGAAAGTACTAGATCTGTTTGTATACAGGATCCAGATCTAAATATTTTACTGAATATGCTCAAAAAAGCAAAGTTCGGCAGGTCTCACAGGCTTTCATAATTCAACCTTAGATATATATAGAATGGGGCTAACGAAAACTTCCGTTCTCAAATAACAATACTTTATAATCTCATAATGAAAAAAAAAAGTGAGGTTTCCTGTAGTTTTCAATTTTTTGTACTTATTTTTTTCTTTATTATTTGTAATCTTATGGAACATTAAGTGTTTGTAATGTATTTGTCTTTCCGTTAATTAAGTACCACGTGACATTCCATAACAATATTTAGAAACCAACCAACACAGTTTTTTAAAAAATGTGTATTGATGGAGACTGGCAGGAGCCAAATGATAACATCAAAAAAGACATCTTCCTTTTTTTGCTAGGTGTTCTCTTGTTAGATCCCCCTGAATATCACACTTGTCTTTTCAGAAGGTTTGGATGCCTTTTGTTAGCCTCCCCTATGTATCAGAGAGATTGATCACCCTGGACTTCAAGAAATTATGGCATGTATTTGCATGCTTTATTTATATTTTGAACTCATTTTATGTGCTTGAGGTATACCAACAACAAAAGCAATACATTATGCCCTGTATGCATACAACTAAAATAGGTTGAGTGATTAAAGTATGGGAAAAATGGATTAGAGAAACATGATTTCTGTTGAAAATAAATCTTAACATGAGAACTTGATTTAAAAACAACCTGCAATTCCTGCAGTGCAGAAATGATGTATTACTGATTGGCTGCCTTGCTTTAAAACAGTTCTAGAGTATAAAACAACGCACCCTACGAAGACTCTCTCTGTTCTGACAGGCTGTGGTGGCAATAAGTGTGGAAGATTGCTGAATTTAACATGGCCATGTTCACTGGAGGCCGCAAGGTGGCATAGCTCCTGATGTGTCTTAAGCAGATCTCAGAGCACAGGTAGCTAGCTCATCTAGTCATTTATTCAAAGGAGGGTTTTATTTTACCTGAGTGTACAGTAGTTTCAAACTCAGGATGAAAGAAATACAAAACATTCCAGATTTTATTTCATTTTTATCTTCGAATATTGAGGGAGAAGAGGGAAAAGTAGAGAAATAAACATGAGGCAGACTTTGTACAATAAGACAGTGCAGGAACAGATTGGTACTGTGAGGGGGGAAAAGCAAAGTATGTGTTAAAGGCCGCATACAGAAATGGCAAGGTATGAAAACTAGAAGAATAATGAAAAAGGAAAGAAGGAAAGGAAGAAAATTAAATCCGGTAATGGGGTAGCATGGAGAATAGAGTTATATAAGTTAAATAAGAGGCAAAGAAATATACCACCTAACGGGTGTATGTTTTCAGCTGGCATTCATTATAGGTAGCACCAGTCACACAATACCAAAATTAAAATAATAAAAACATACACACTGATGTGTTTCTGGAATCACAGTGTTATAAATGTTAAAATGTTTGTTGGAAGGGACCTCTGGAGGTCAGTAATGCTGATTCCCTCCTCAGAGGGGGACTTCCACCGGTGTTGGAGTAAACCAGTAGGACAGTATGCTGGCTGGATGTTGAAAATCTGCAAGAATGGAGCTTCTGCAACCTCTGGGCAACCAGTGCTGCAGTACCCTCTCATTTTTTTTTCCTGAAGTCCGACTTGAATTTCCCAAGCCAGAATCTCTGGCTGTTGACCCTTCTTATATAATCTTGGTTTACTAAGGAGAGTTTAAGTTCAGTCATCGTTGTAAATATTCCTCAAGTAGCTTTAAGCTACTTCTATTTGAACAGAAACATTTTAATGTGAATCCTGCCACTTCAGATCAGGAAGTAATTCCCTCGAGAGGTGTGGTTTTTCTTTGGTTTTGAGAAAAGCTTGGATTGTGCATATGTAAGGGACACATGAGACTTGGAAATGGATGATTTTTTTTTTCCCCCCTTTTTTTCTCCCCAGCTGAGTTTGGTTTTATTTATGTTTAGGCTATTAGCAATGAAAATGTGCAGTCCAAAGAAGGTATTTAGTAATAAACCATCTGTGAACTGGAGTCACTACACACTTAGAAGGCTTGATTGCAGGTGTTCTTGGCTCATAAAAGTAAAACTGATAATGACTAAATATTTATTTTCTGAACCTCACATTCATGATATGTCATACTTCATGTTATATTCTGAATGTATTTTGTTTCGCTTGGTCTTCACAGCTAAAACCTTCATGCTGACAACAGAGAAGCTAGAACAATGGGAGTGACTAATCTGTGGCAAATCCTTGAGCCTGTGAGACAACCTGTCAACTTGAGCAGTCTCAAAGGAAGAACGCTTGCTGTTGATTTAAGTCTGTGGGTTTGTGAAGCACAGACCGTTAAAAAGATGATTGGAGTAGTTACCAAGCCACATCTGAGGTATGGTATCCATATAAATTATTGTAGCCAAAAGTCTTGGAGCTATATAATTTAGGTATGGTACTTACTCCAAATTTAAGACTACCTCTGAAATTCATATGACTGTGTTGTTTTGATTCTGTTATTGTCGCTTGTGCTACATGCGTAAAGGGTTTGAAGTGAAGGCTCAGTCATACTGGGTGAATTCAACTTGATGCTCAGGTGCAAATAGAAGTTCTGGGGCCCAGCCTACTTTGTCTCGAGGCCTCAATTGTAGATAAGGATGAGATGGATGTAAGCAGAACCATGTTTATCTTACTGTGGCATAGCACTGTGATACACAAATTATCAAGGAACACAAATCAACGTGCTAATTCCTATATATTTCTGAGGCTGTATGATGGAAGGTAGTATGGGAGTTTCAACTATTTTTCACAGCAGTTTGCATGCTAGTCAATTCAGAGCATACTGAGAGTCATGCATGCTCTAGCCTGATCTGACTTATAAATTAAAATTCTAGTTAGACCCCATGTTGAATTAAATATGTTTAAATCGTTCTTCAGGCTTATAAACAACCTTGAAGAATATGTATATTTTTAATTTAAATGAATCACATACTTAAGGGATAAGCAAGTATAAGCAGCTGTAACTTCAAAGCACTGTTTTCTGTAAATGGTGCTGGCAAAAATGAAAATATATGCAAATTTTCATAAATGACCTGTAATTGGTTAGCTCAAGAATACTGAATATGAAATATCAGCATCTTTTGAGAATAATTTCTTAAAATGTTATGCTTATGACCCGAAATGGATAATTAACTAAAATTTGAAGCATGACCAAAGTCATTACTTCCTTCTGATAGGATGTCCTGTGTGTAATGGAATGGAAGCATCAGTCCAGATCTCTTATGCAGTCTTTCCAAAGCAAGACAAAGGGATGAACAGATTTCTACCAAAAAAAGAAATGTTTTCAGGCAGTTGGAAATTAAATTGTTTTGCTAAGTATTTTAGAGAAACTTGTAAGTGATTGATTCTTATATCATTTGTGAAAATAGCTTCTCCTTTTTTACCAACAGCAAATGTACAAAATTAAATCTACGGTAATGGTCTTTCTGTGTCAATCAAAGAGATATAAATGTTTGGTCTACTCTTTTTGAAAGCTTGATCCTGGAATTACTGGAAAAAGCATATGCTGTCTGATATTACTGCTCTCAATTTTACTGTTATAGACCAAATAGTTATTATTGTTCGCTTGTAAAATTCCACCCGTCAATGATGCTGGTTTGCATATGAAACAAATTGGGATGGTAATGGTATCAATGAGTCTGTCTAATACCACAGCATTCAGTCACTCAGAATCTGATGTACCGTTATTGATAGATTTGGGATTAAAATTTGATATAAAAGAATCAATATGGATACATGTTTGGAAGCAGACTTTGGATATTGAATGTTTTTTATTAAGCCTTTTAAATTTGCTTACATCTTTACGCCTAAAAAAGATCTTTCTTGTCCTTACGTGGTATTTTCTTGGAAATTTTGTAAAGCTGTTACAAGTTCATAGTAAAACAACTTCAACCGAAGACAGGTTTATAGATAAAAGGTTTGTTAGCTTGGGGGTGAGGGGATCATAAAAGGTGGAGAGAAAGCCGAGATTGTTCCTGGGGTAGGCTGCGGGATATAAGGAAAACATCTGAAGAGATTGGGCTTCGCTAATTCTGCAGCTTATGGAATGCCTTGCTTTATTGCAGAAACCTATTTTTTCGGTTCTCTTTCTTAACATCAATGGGAATTAAACTAGTGTTTGTCATGGAAGGAGAGGCCCCCAAGTTGAAAGCAGACACCATGAGTAAGAGGAATGAGATGCGCTATGGACCTTCAAAGAAAGTTGGAGCTGCAAGAACAGGGAGATCTTTATTTAAAGCCATTTTAAAAGAGGTGAGTAATTCAGGGCTGTGTTTCAGTATTTTTAATGTGATAGGAAGAAATCTTAACCAAATTAAATACAAGAACTTGAAAGACTTAATAGTTTTCTACACAACAAATTTCAAGAGTATTTTGAGTTTTGAGGGAACTCATGCTTTTGAAATTGGGCCTTACAGCGTCTGTTAACTGTTGTTGTAGAAGAGGGACGATGTCAGTTAGAATAGTTTTCTTGTTTGATGTGTCCCTGTGCATGTTATGCTGTAGTGAGCCACAGTCATAATTGAGTGTTTATTATAGGAATTCGGCTTCCTTATTCTTTTATAGTGTTAGTATTGGTACTTTTGGGTTTTTTCCCCTAGATTGGGGTATACGTGAAAACAGGAATGTATTGTGTACCTATGTAAGCTAAGCTAGTGTGTTTTTGAAAGGGTCACAGAACTGTTTTGTAACGTAGAGCTATGATTTGGTAAACTAGCTGAGTAGCTAAGAGGATACGCTTGTTGGAAACCTACTGAATTAGGCTAAAAGGAAGATTGTATAGTCGTCTTGGTATAGATGGTTGAGACAACTCTGGTTGCAAAGACCTTCTATTCAGTAATTTTCTTCTTAATTCATTGTTGCAGATATTTAACCATTTTTGTCTATTCAGAATTTTATGAAATAGAATTTATAGATGCTCATGGCTTCAGTCGATTGAATGTATCAATTCATGTTTTATTCTTAAATTCTAAAATAAATTATTTTTCTGAAATTTGTAAGAAGTGTATATGAGCATATATCAGTATGTCTTAGACTGTGGTCCAGTCTTACTAGGCCAACAGTACTGTACTTTCGTGTTTGATATTCTCAGGGAGTCTGGCATCTGAGAGATGGCTGTGCTAGCCCAGTGTTACTACTTGAGTAAACAGTGTTGCTTTACAAAGATAAATATTCCTTTGTTACTCTTCTTTTGAAAACATCCTAAATATCAATTTAAAGTGTAAAGATTTTTGTGAAGGAGTAACCATTAATCATGCTGTGTTCAAGTCCTGTAACTAATACTTTGCTTTTAGTTGGTTATTTCTTTTAACTGTTACGGTAAACTGTATTTCTCCTAAAGTAGTGCTTGTATTGATGTAGTGTTTTATAGGCAGTGCAACAGTAGCATTGTTGTTGTGTCTAAGAAAACGCATGCTAATAAGTGGATCTAATTCAACATTCAGTCTCTTTCCTTTTGGATTCTTTCTTTTAGTGTCTCCAACTGCTGGAGTGTTTAGGTGTCCCTTGGGTTCAAGCAGCTGGGGAAGCAGAGGCAATGTGTGCCTACCTAAATGCAAAAGGACATGTTGATGGCTGCATTACCAATGATGGAGATGTCTTCTTATATGGGGCTCAGACAGTTTATAAGAACTTTGCCATGAATGCTAAGGTAGTGTATGTCATCCCATTCTCACCCTTCCTTTAGACTCTTCCCAAAAATGTAAATTTAAAGAAGGAACTTGAAACAATTACTTAGATATTATCGCACTTACCCTCTAGTAGTTGGATTTGTTTAAAATGGTACTTTTAAGACAGGAATGTTTTGTTTGATTCACTGGCAATCTGTGTATTGGATGTGGGAGCCAAACAACTGAATTGAAGAACACTGATGGTATTGTTGCCTCTGCTTGTAGTGTCCTGTGATGTGTAATACAAAGCTAAGTAGCAAATGTTTTTTTTCCCCCTTTCCTCCTCCAACTGAGTGAAATAATTGCTTCCTATAAATTTACCATTAGGGCATATGGGAGTGGTCAGCATCCTGGGTCTAATAAGTGTTCACACACTTGCATCTTATAGGTTTGTTTTATTGTGAATATACTTACAATTAATGCTGTTAGTCTCCAATTGAACATGAATAAGGTAGAGATTGTACATCTATATCATAATCAATTGTTGTGATCATTCAAAAAACAAATCAATTTATGACCTTGAGCTGAAGTGTTCACTGGTTAGGAATGCAGTTTTCCAGAACTGGCAAAAGATAACCCCAAATTTCTGTAATTTATACTCTCTCTATAAATCAGAGAAAGGAAGGCGTGTGTTCTGTCTGGTGAATCTGACAAGAAAGTGGAGGAAAAATGATATTGGGGTTGGAATTTTAAATAATGTTCATCTGAAAGACTTGTTGAGAAAATACTTCAGTAACAGGAGAAAATCAATAGAACAGAAAAAAAGTACTATGAACAATTAACTTTTTTTTTTTTAAATAATTATAGTTGACAGAAGATGATTTGCTTTGATGGCACTGTGTTTGGGTTTTGTCTTGACCTGGTTCTTTTCTTTCATTCAACTTTCCTTGTCATTTATCACCAAAAATGAAGGTGGCCTCAATCTTTCAGGTATACTTTGTTACATATCTAAGTCAACATAAAAAAAAAAAAATTCATGTGAGTGTGTGTCTGTCAGGGATATCTGTTCCAGAAAACTGGATTATTTTGGGTTGTTGGCTTGTGTGTGGAGTTTTTTTGGGGGCCGGGGGGCGAGGACAGTATTCTGTGTTTTGGTTGATGTTAATCTTGATTTCATGTTGGTGTATTAGAGTCCCTCTACCCTTCTGTCGGGTTTAACCCCAGTCGGCAACTAAACACCACCCAGCCGTTTGCTCACCCTCCCTGCCCCCAGTGAGATGGGGGAGAGAATTGGAAGAGCACATCAGTGTGTTATCAACATCATTCTCATACTAAATCCAAAACATAGCACTATACCAGGTACTAAGAAGAAAATTAACTCTATCCCAGCCGAAACCAGGACACCTTCAAAGCTTCAGGTGTTCCTTCAGCTCATGTCTAATGTGCTAGGTAACATTTTAATTATTTTTTTTTCTTTTTTTTACGCAAGTAGCGTTAAAATGTTTATATGGATTTTAAAACCTGCAGTTCTGAGATGACTTACACAGCCACTAGTACTAGATAATGTTAGTTTTGCCACGCTTTTTCTACAGGTAGTAAACAATAAAAACACGCCTTGGCTTATTTAGTTTCTTTCAACAGTTGATGCCCATATTTACAACTTGAAATTCCAAAACTGTAGTTATTCATGTGGTGTCCATGCATTACATTATAAATTTTAATTGCTGGTTTGGTTTTTTTGCTATCAGACATGTCTTATGGGATAGATCCATTTCTTACACATGTGGGTGAATAGGGGTGGGTAAGCAATCACAACTGAACGTGACCCAGGGCAGTTCCTTCCCTGATGTTAGTCAAATAAAATGTGCAATAAATTTCTTTTTCAGGATCCACTTCTTGACTGTTACACAATGTCCTCTATTAAGGAGAAGCTTGGTTGTGACAGAGAGTCTTTGATTGGGCTAGCTGTTCTTCTGGGTTGTGATTATCTTCCAAAGGTAAGCAGTATAATTATTTTTTATTAGGTACTTATAATTTATTGTTTTTCAAGACAGTGTATCGAGGGAGACTTGTGCGTGCTGACAAAGCTGTATGCAATGCATGATTACTGAGATCTAGTTGAAAATGATGCTTAGTAAGTTACTGTAAGTTTTGTTTGTGAAGGCTTAAAGATAATCAAAATGGTTCATGAACATGAATCTTTCAAAACTGCTATGTATTATTCCAGATTTCTATATAATGAAGGTGAAGACAAAAGTTAGGTGTTGATTATTTTGAGCAAATGTGAGAACTGAGTTGTTTGCTAGGATACTTTGAACCCATTCGCGTTAAATTACATCCCTGGCAGCAGAGTAGCTGTGGAAAACGAGAAAAAACAGCTTTGTCTATGCTGTTCGGAATAGTTAGTGGTGGTAGTTTTGAACTGTAGTTATTAGTAATGCTGGTTTTGGATGCCATTTGGATATATCCCCTTTTAGTTCTATGAGTTGTAAGTATATGTTTTATGAAGAAGTAGGAGTCACCTGTCTGAAAGTTTGCCTAATGAATGAAGTGAGGGATCTCACTCATTACTACTTCACTTTTTTTTTTTTTCTGTAAGCTCTTGAATTTTTTTGGAGATTTGGAACAGAAGGTGTTGTAATGGCTATTTGAAATGGAAAGGAAGTGGGATGAAACTTGATTTCCATACAGTTCATCATACAGGGACTTCAGGCAACGGTTACTCCCACTCAGGCTTGCAGTGGATATCTAGTTATTCTTAAATTATTGTCTTCCAATTTGATAAAACTGTCCTTTTAAACAACTGATACTGCTGAAAGAGCAAATAACTTTTTTTTTTTTCCTCTGAAAGACTTGCTTCTGTTATAGGAATCTTTAAATAGTTTATTATTGTTATTTATTAATAATTACAAAATACATGTATAAAGAGAGAGGGAGTAAAAAAAATAGCGGCTAATCAGTGGTTATTGTAATGGAACTAGCAGCTCCCGGAATGCCAGGTTCTTGCATAGTCCTAAAGTGACACAATTATGTAATGCCAGATAGGTCTTTGAGTTACTGCAGCCCAGCAAAGTGGATAAAGATAGAAACTTCTGAGGAAAGCTGAATTACAGGAGTGCATTGGGAATGGCGATTGGCAGAACAGATGAGTGAGAATACCACTCTATAATTGCACTTACTTTGTTGAATATATATCAAAACGATGCTTTCCTTGCAGAAGCTGAATATCTGACTCTCTGCCTGAGTGTCTGGCTGCAGTCCAGTGAGAACTTCTGATTGGTTTTGAATGCACATTTATTTGATATGGTTGCATATATTCAGTTCAGCCATTACAGCTGAATAAAAATAAGCTATAGATTTATTTATAATAATGCTGTAGAAAGCACACTCAATACAATCTTTATATTCAACTGTACTGATTCTTGGCAAAATAGAGTAAGGATTGAAAGAGGAACTAGAAAAGAAGTATGTACGTTTTAAATCATTATGGTTGTTTTGAATCAACTGACTTCCACTCTTCAGTATGTCTAGGGATTACTACAAAGTTCTGGACTTCAGTCCATGAGCTAGGTTCCAGAAAATATTTGCTGTTCCTATCTATTATCCATAGCGGTAGTCCCTTTTCCTATAAAGGACATGCATACTGCGGATGTAATAATGGAGTAAATATCAAAATCAAGCAAGCAATTATTGAAAGGGAGGGAAGGAGTTCTTTGGGTTTGTGGTTTTATTGGGGTTTTTAATTATATTTCAGAAAATGCACTTGCACTTTCTTTATCACCTCTCAGAATTGATTTTACATAAGTGCTTGAGGTTTTCAAATATTGAAAGTTGTTTCTGTTGCCATAAATCATCTCTCTCCTGTGAGTGAAAGCTTTTTGCTGGGTTTATTCTATCTTTTAAGTTCCAGCCTTTTGACTCTAAAATCCAAAAGATTTGTCTTTGTCTTGTCTTTCCAAGACAATTCTGAAAAGTTTCAGCTCTCTGGCAGTTAGCTGGCAAGAATGTTACCAGTATTTTGTATTGTTGTACTGTTGCAGATAGCAAGAAGGAAAAACCAAACAAAACTTCTTTTCCTATTGTTTTCTGCTGCCTTCTTTCTCTACCTTGTTTTATTTGAGCTGCTACTGAGCCTAAGAACATTTGATGCAACTTGTATAGTACAGCTGTAATGTCACCTTCTCTGACTTTAGAACTTGATCAAAAATTACTTTTCTCAATTTATTCTCAACATCTGGGATAATTTTTGTCATTTCTCTACATAATATTATGAAGGCAGTTTTTATGAAAATCTGAATACTTTCTGTTTGTCATTAAATAATGTTTCATATTTCTGTCTCTATAGGGCATTCCAGGAGTTGGGAAAGAACAAGCTTTAAAGTTAATTGAGACTTTGCGAGGTCAAAACTTATTGCAAAGGTAAAGTGAAAATGTATGTTGTATGCTGAAATACTTTGACTTTATTCAAAGACTTGCTGGTATGTACTTCAGCTCCAATACAATATTTTGTAATACTTTAATTTGGGGGGAGGGGCAGAAGAGACTACCACATTCCTTACTTTATATTTGCTAAATGAACTATGTGTTTTGCTAGGCAAGCTTCTTGCCCTACCTCTTGAGCTAGCACATCTATGTTGATATATTGGAAAGGAAATCGTAGGGACTGATGAGAAACTTTTACTGATTTTTGATTGGGTTGTGGATCAGGACATACCAAATGCATTCTATGTTTGTTATCATAATGGGTGTGTCTATACTAGAAATCCAACAGTCATATAATGTACTTTAAAAAAAATCTCTTTCATAAATTAGAAAACTGTATCTTGTATAAAGGGAGTATTTTTCAGTGTTTTATTTTAAATATGAAAGTTAAAAATATTTCGTAATCCTTTTAATATTGTCCTTTTAGGTTTGAGCAATGGAAAGAACAATTTCAGTATGATAATAATCCACCTTTGGTTGCTAAAAGGGTAGCTCACTGTTCTGAGTGCCATCATCCAGGTCAGTGTGAAAAGCGTTGAATTTTATTTTTAGCCTAATTGTTTACTTTTTGTTCTGGGTGCGTGGGGTGGTGGGTGGTGGTTTTTTTGTTTGGTTGGGTTTTGGGGTTTTTTATGACTAGCATTAAAAACTCCTTTTCTTGTCATTCAGCTTCTGGGCTATCTTTACATTTTTAGTATTGTGTATATGTATCTTTATATAAATATTTTTGAGGCTGGGGACTACCGTTCTTCAAATGTGAAACTAGCAGATGGAATATTATCACAATGCTGTTGTATGATCCCAGATATTTGCCTTTTTAACATTATAAGTAAAGAAAGTATGCCATACTGACAAGCAACTATTTCTTTAGTTGCCTGAATTGGTCTTTCATAAAGAGGACTGAATCCATTAGCATTGCTGGGTTTTGCTTCTGTGTTTTCTTAAAAAGAAGTTAATTTAAGGAACCTCATTTTGGTAGCATCTTTGATCAGCGAACTCATTCAAACCCATTACTTGGAGAAGGAAAAGCTTGTTTCAAATACGTTACTTATGTACATTTATCATGATGTCACAGGCTACTTCTGTAATTTTTAGGTAATAAAGTTTTCAGCAGAAGGTCTGAAACTGCTAGGGGAAGTCTTCCAAAAAAAATGAAAGCTTGCTTGTTGGTTTTCACTGTAGATATATAAATACAGCTCATGCACTCACATCTGCTTACAGCTACTATTCATGTCAGATTCATATGTGTTCTGAATTTTGTATTTGCACTATCAGCTTTGTATATTTGGAGATTTTGGAAACCTCTTTTCTCCTCATGCTTTGTGCATCTGCTTCTATAGGATCTTACAAGGAACATGAGCACAGTGGATGTAAAATCTGTGAAAGCACTAAATACTGCAAACCCAATGACTCCAAATACTGCTGCCCTTGTGAATGGCATCAATTAGAGCGAGTGAAACAAGCAAGTGCAGTGGAGGACAATATCAGAAAGTAGGAATGTCTTGAAAATTGAACTGCTTTTCCCTGCATTCATGTGCAGGGTGAACAATTAAATTCTGCATTTTTCCCATTTGTATTCGGTTCCTAACACATTTGTTTTACCTGCAGAAAAGCTAACAGTTGCGAGGGCTTTCCATTCTCTGAGGTAACAAGCAAGCCTATTTAAAGATTATATTTTTTAATCAATTAATTGAAATCTCAGGTTTTTGCCCTCTCTTAAACTCTTTTTTGTTTTATCTCAAGGTTATCCAAGAATTTCTTGTAAACAAGAATAAATTGATCAAGATAAAGGAATGCCAAAGGCCAAATTTATTGTCCTTTCAGGTATATAACAAAATACTGGTTATTCAGCTCTGTAGTTTTTTGTTTATTAGTAAGGAAGGCATCTGTGATAATTTCGATTATCATTGGTAATTTTACTAGAAATAAGAATTAAAGAATCTTGCTACAGCTTCTTAATATATCTCATTTTTTGAAAGTCTAAAATTGAAGACTTTGAAAAAAACTCAGTTGATGTAGGTAGGTATGTAGAAAAGTGGAAGAAAGAGAACTCAGAAAAAAGGTCACTTGCCATTGTTTTGTTTTTCACTGTCCAATATGACTAGGTTGGGTTGCTGAGTGCTGCATTATCTATATAGCGTATAAAGTACTATATGGTTATATGAGATAATATACACTTCAGGGTTGTTGTCTTTTTTTGTTTTCATCCACCTTTCATAAAGGTATTGACAGATGCAGCTCTTGTTTTTACTTGTACTTGTTTCATCGTCCTACTGACACAGTGCATATATGGTAACTTTGGGTATTACAGAAAGTCATGATTGTGGACTTCTTTTTTTTAATGTTAAACTTTCTTTTCAGTGATTTTTTTGGTGTCATTGCGATAACCAGCTTCTTTCTGTATATAACAAGCAGAAGCAGCTTTTATTCTGAATGTTGCCTGTTTTCCCCAAAACAGGCTTGTATTTAGCACAATACTAGCAGCTTTCAAGTTTAGAGGCCCTTTAATTCGAAGTGCACAAAGCTCAGAAGTGGTCTAGTTTATTCCTCTGTCCATAGAAGGAAGGATAAATATCTTGTGAGGCTTCTTTTTTTTTTTTTTTTTTGGGGGGGGGTCTCAGGAGAGGGTGATGTTAATATATGCATGTTAGCATTGTTTTCTAGGAGTGACTTTATTTGGTTTTATTGGTGAAAGTAGATCGTTTACAATGTTTCCTTTTCAGGGATTGATGACAGTGTGAGAATTATGTATAGGCATAATAGACTGCTGTTGAACAATGTAGCTTTAATGAAAATCCGTGTTCATCCTTCTCTCACATGCAAAATCCATAATTTTCACAGCTCCTTGCATAGCTGATCTGAATCTGATCAGGTGTTTAGCAACTGTCTTATTGCTGCTGCTGCCACTACACAACTGTTCCCTTGGCTTATTATTGACAGCTGATGAATCTGCCCTGTTACGGCTGACTGTTCCCTCCCTTGGCAGTGAGATATCATTACGCATTACACTAATGTATAAAAGCGTTCTAGATATTTTAAGTGTTTAGTCCTATGCTGCTACTACATAGCTGTCTAAGCATGATATCTCGCAGAATAAGAAAGTTTTAAAGTTTGGGGTGTTTTTTTTACACTAACAGATATTTGCTTCTGAGAAGATGGAATGGACCAAACATTACGCTTGTAAGAAACTGTTAGCACTATTAACACGTTATGATATGGTCCAGAGAAAATCTGGATACATTGATTCAAAACAACTGCAGGCAATACGGTAATGTAGCTTGATTTCTTGAACTTAGTATGTTTACTTCTGCTGCTGGAGGAAAATCACGGGTTTTTCCCTTTTTTATGGAAATATAATGGTTTTCTTCCATCTCTGTTTCAAGCTTTGTGCTCATTTTGGATAGAGGTAAAAATTTAGATCAGTACACCAATTCTTATACTACTACTGCACAAAGTAATACATACAGCAGTTTCCTTTCATTCTAACTGACAATGCCTGCTTTTTCCTATGCTTACATTCTATTCTGTTTCCTTGGATCTGCACATGAGATTTAGCATTACAGGTTTGATCTTCTGCTCAGGTTCTTAGCAGAAGTTTAATTGACTTTTGTGATTCAAAATAAGAGCCTAGGCTTAAAAATTGGCATCTGCATATTCAGTCATGGTCTCTGATTTCTTATCAGACCTACCAACTGTCATTGTACTATGTGTCTGATGAAATAATTGCCTTACGGTTCTATTCTGCTACCCCTTCTTCTCAAAACAACATTTTCATTCAGGACTGCTGCATTTAGGAATATAAAAATGGCCAAGTGTCATGTTACTGAAAATGGATATGCAGGAAAAAACCCCAAGATAAGCATGTAACTACTTTCCCCCCGAATATTTTTCCACCATCCAGGTTTCTGTTACTCAGGGGTTTTCGGAGTCAGAATTAGTACCTCTTATTCTATCAGCCCTCAATATATATTTTCTTTTAAATGAGCTAATCTTTTCTTAAACTTACGTGAACTTTTAGAATCTACAGTGTCTGTTGGCAAACCTGAATTTAACTTCACTGTGTGAAGGGAATTGTGACTTATTTTAACTTTAGTATCTGAAGGTTTCATTTCCCAAATGAAACCCAAATTTCCACCCCCTGCAAATTCTTGTATCGCAGGAAGGTTAGTAGTTTTTCCGTGTTCCTTGATGCTGTTCAAGATTTTACAGACTTTAATTTTGTGGGACAGGACGGTCAGTAGCAATGTGATAGTATCTCTTCTGGGTTGATGTGTCATAGCCTGTTAAATTATTACTCAGAGAAGCTGTTCTATTCAGTGTTATCTTTCAGAAGAGTGGAGGGACTGGTTGGGGGCTGCTGCTTTTCACAGATTTGTCTAGATTGGCTAGATAAATTACCAGCACTTACCTTGATGAACGAATTAATTGACATCCTCTGTTTATAACACTTCCTAGTGTTTCAAGAGTTTAAAAGACAGATCATGCCGGCTCTAGAAGCTGTCTTTTGTTAACAAGTGTTTAAAAAAGCAGTAATGATCCAGCAGGAGCCTCTTCACACATAGGAACCTATTAAACTGGGGTGTAGATAATGTTTTTAGAAAAATTTCATAAAGACTGACTGTCCCTGCTCAGTTCATGTTTTATCTTCCTTCATGCTCTCATGCAAAAGAGATAAATGACCCTGTCTGGTCATTCAGAAAATTACTGTCTATGGCAACAGCCGTCTCTATGGCATAGTTGAAGATATCAGACTGATGTTTGTAGGAGTCTGCATTATGGTTGTCTGTTACAGAATAGCTTTCTGATTTCTTGTTACGCTCCTCTGAGCTGTATCATTAAAAAAAAGAAAAATGTTTCAGTACTCAAATCTAGACCCAAAATTTTACTGTATAACTTATACAGAGAAGTAGCGTATTTCTTAAAAGGTGTATTAATTTCACTATTACAAGAATTTTTTCTTTCCTCTGAACCATTACAAATTAGAGTATTGAAATATTTTTAGATAACTTAGATTTTTCATTTCCTGTTTAAACAAAATCATTTAATGGGCTGCTTTTTGTTCTTACAGGATAGTCAAGACACGTGTTAAAAATGGAATTCCTTGTTTGGAAATTGAGTGGCAAAAACCAGGTTGGTCTGGTTTCTTTGTACATTATGGAACAAAACAGTTCATAGAAAAAGAAAAAAGTATGCTTTAAAGAGGAAAAGAGTTTGACAACATTATGAGGAAATGAAATGTGGGTGAAATTGGAAACTCTTCTATGAAAACAATAGAAAATGTGCATCAAATTTCATGTACCCTGAAAGTAAAAGCAATGCTTAAAAAAAAAAAAAATCTACCTAGAAAGCAAGGGACTCAGTCTTCAGGTACTTTTTCTGGTATGTGTTAATAAGACCTGGACTCTGTATTTCATACCTTATTTCGCTATGTGCCTGAAGCTGTGACTGTTTGCTAGCTACAATTTTTTCTGTGCTGACAGACTTCTACCTTTAGTGTACCCATTTGTGCCAGGAGACTGGCAGAAAGAAAAAGATTTTACTTGTAGCTAAATCGCAAACATCATACTACTGACCTTTTTACATACCTTCTTTGTACTCAAATAAACCTTTTGTTCTTTGTTTTTCTTATTCCCTACTTGAATATGTGTGTGTATACATGTCTAATGTACATTCATTAATTTTTTAGAACATTATGTTGATGCAGAAGATGAGCCTGTAGAGTTGTTTGTAGTCACAGTAGAAGAGGAGTCTTTGTTTCAGGCTGCTTATCCTGATGTTGTTGCCCTTTATAGAGTGGAGAAGTCAGAAGTTCTGAAGAAGAAACAGAAAAGTAAGTCCAAAACCTTATTTCTTATGAACTTACAGGTCTTGCCAGAATACAACAAGCAAATGCAACAAACATTTCTCCCATTGTTGAGCAATGTCATGTTTCATCAAGATCAGGGCATGATATCTTGCAGGGACTGTGCTTTTATCTTACCATTTTACACTTTAGCGCTAGGAAAACTGAACTGTGGTTAATATGCCATTTTGATATGCCCTTTTTATTTTTTTCAGACAGGAAAGACAGACCAAAAGAAAAGGAATTATCAAATGTTTATGATGAAGTTAGCGATCTTCTATCTCAAATGAATTTAAAATCTAGATGTGGAATTCTTCCTGTGCAAGACTCCATGTCAGATATAAAAACTCCCCCAGAAGATGAGATACACCAGAGAAGTACTGAATCAAAAGACCTAGTGTTAGCTGCAGTTTCCTGCAAAACAACTGTTCAAATGCCAGCATCAGCAGCTGCTCTTCCTCTAATTGCATTTCCTTACTCGCTCTTACAGGGTACGTTGGCTGACTCATCTGTATTGCCAGCACAATTTACTAAAAATTCAGGGATATCATCCTCTTCCTCTGTAACAGCTGGTCTACAACTGAGCAGTATTGATTGGGAAGGAACCTTCTTCAGCACTTCACCAGCCCATGGGGTTGATACCCACGATCCAGCAGCTGACTTAGCTACATGCATAGAACACTCGCATCCACTGGGTCATGAAACAGTAAGAAATAGCTCAGAATATTCTGATGCTATGAAGTCTGATCAACATCACTGTGATAGTGCGGATGATTTGGTTTCAGATGATGCTATGGAACAACTTCAGAAGTGGTCTTTAAGTGAGCGAATACTTAAGAAGACTTCCATTCCATCAAAGCCTTTGTTGTCTGAAGACGTAATGCAACTGGAGTCTTTGAAATGTTTTAAACAAACAAAAGAAACATTGAATCCTGATAAAGAATATGTCTCTTCCTTGTGTCAGTTAAATAAACTAGTGCAGCAAAGTAAAAATGTGCTATCAGAAAACTATGCAAAGGAATCCAGCGTACACATTTATCAAGATCGGTACAAAAAAGCTGGCAGCCTGGCTGAAATGATGCAAAAAGACCATAATATAAGCAGTTCAACATCTCTAGCCCTTAGTGGGCAAACAGCAGAGATGCTGCATCCTGGGTGTGAAATGCTTCCAGTGTCTGAAAAGCCAGCAGATGTTGTAACTGGCTGTCACGTTAAAAAAGCTTGTATTCAAAATACTTGGAAAACTTCTTTTAAAAAGAGTGTGTGTCAGAACAGATGTTCTTCTAGTGAAGACAGTGATGATGGGAACATGACTAAAAATCTGATTTATGAGCAGCAGAAAAGGCAACTGAACCCTGGTCAGTTTAAAAAATGTTTTACAAAGAAAAGGAGTAACATTACTAGCAAAAGAACAAACAGTGACTCAGCCCTTATAATTAAACGGAAGAAGAAAATGACCAATTTAAAAAAAGCTGGTAATAGTTTCTCTTTGAAAGTATCTCCAAAACCATCCTCTTTAGGGCAAGTTAATTGTTCCCAAAGTCCAGAGCAACCATTTGAGAGGTCAGGTTCTGGTCCCACACAGCAAGCCAAAAGTGCTGTTCTGACTTACGCATGGGCAGACAGTCCCCTTCCCCTGTCTGAAAGACTAAAAGGAAGAAACAAAATCAATTAGGTTCTCCATAAAATAGATTATGATAACAATTAACTCTGAACCTTCAGCTCTTACAGAGTTCTTTCTCAAAGTTTCTGCAGTATGCTCTATCAATTTTAAGTGGACACAGTTTTGATGAATAAGAAATGCCGTGAAATACTGCATACTGGAGCTAAAGTTTGAAACTAAAATGTTAGCAAAAATACCAAAGAGCTGATTGCAAGTGCCAGTTATCCTGGACTTGATTACACTCTGAACTTGATACGTAAGCATCAGGATATAGTATACAAGGGAACAGGGAGATTTGTGTATGAAATAAGAAGGGTTTTTTCCCAGTAAATTGTGGGGATTTTGTGTACAGCTATTAGTCCTTCTGCTTATAAAAACAGACTTACTAAGAAGCAGTGCAGGCACTATTTTAATAAGACAAAGTGATACAGCTCTTTCCAACTGAAATTTTCCATTCTGCTCCACTAACTTAATTTTGCTAGTTTTAAAATGGGTTTTCAAATTCTGGGATGCTGGTTGTGTTGATTATCTCTGAAGGACCAGATAGAGACACACAGCAGATGTACCTTGCAGGGTAGCTAAATTTATATCTGCCATGCCCTATAATAAACTGTTCTTTGAGTGTGTGCATCTTCCAAAGAATGGAATAAGTCATGTAAGGGTATTCCGGTTTTGTAGCTGTCATATCTAATATTTAAGGAAATTTCATGGCTGTTTTAATCAAACATCTATAGTTTGGGGCATTTTTTTCTTAAAAAAGATAGGAAATCCCATCTAATACTCACTTCCACTTAGAATAGAACAAAAGTTAAGTTACAGAAAATCAAAATCTAATGATGATATTGCAGATTCTTTGAATAATATCATGTAAATGTTTGTTTTTAAAGGGGGAACTTGAATACAATTGCATTTTTGAAAGTATTCTTCCTACCTCTTTAATATAGAAGCAATCTCTCTTCATACACAAAAAAAGTTGTCTTCAAGAGCTTACTAGAAAAAGCCTCCTTGCCTGCATTTAAGTGTTCGTAACTTTTTCTACGGACCAACCAGAAGGAAGGCCACTTTTATCAAGATATAATGTTAACAATAGAAATTTAGAATATCCATGCCTTAATGAAAATGTCAATTCTTTCTTCATAAAGGCCAAGGCTTTAAAAGTTAGGAAGCTAAATTCCAGATGTGTTTAACGAAGAAATAGGTAGTCTATAGATAATATAGTCTGTAATTAGCCAAAATGGTAGTTTCTTATTTTCCTCTGTGGACAGATGGAGAAAGTTTATTTATAGTTGATTTTCCAAATGAGAACTGTATTGCAGAAATGAGCAAAAAGTCCAAAATATTGGAAACTTATTTTCAGTTTTGAAGGTGGTCTCTTTCTTCTGGAGACCCTTAACCACCAGCTGATGTAAGAGGGTAGCTAGAAGGATAGAATTGCTAAGGAGAGTAAGAGTAGCAGTCACCTGGGGACTGTAAATGGAGAGGGAGAGATTCCTTATGTAGTGGTCAGTAGTGGAGAGATCAGACCATTTTTTGTGGAAAAACATTGTTATTGGTTATGTATGATTCTTTTCCTTGCTGCTGATTTTGAATACTGAAAGTTGGAATAAAGAGTTTGAATTTTCACTAATAAAAATGCCAACATCATGTGAATGAACTCACTTTTGTTCCCTCCCAATATATGAGAATGCAGTCTTTTGTTGGAAGGATCATAAAATTTCACCCCCAGTGTGTGGGTTTCTGTTTTTTAGGGTTTTGTTTAGAATTGGGGGGCAAGAGTGGTTTTTGGAGGGTTTTTTGTTTGTTTTCCAGATCTGGCTGGGGTGACTGCTTTAATGGATGATTCGCTGAAAATACTGTGCCAGAATTATGACAAGTTCATGTTTTGTGGATGATGGAAACCAGAAATGAGATATAATCATAAGACATTAAGAACTGCAGAAGGAAAAAAAAAAAAAGAGAGACTGTTGCTGATACTGCTACAAATTAACCTGGTTTCAAAAGTACAGTTCAGGTATGAAAAGCAGAAAAATTTCAGTTTTTTTCATTTGCAACGCATCTCAATTTTGTGCAAGATTTCTGCCACTACTTTAGAAGCAGCAATAGATGTGAAAACAACTGTATAGCATGTCCTCTCTCATTTAGGCTGTAGCTGCTTATTGCAGCAAATAAACACAAGAACATTTATCATTGGGGGTGACTGTTGCTTGAATTAAACTTGTGATTTGTTACAGAAGGGATATTGCAGTTTTTAAAGTGTTTTGATTTCTCATCTTTCTGTAATTTACTCAATCTAAGGATTAGGCATGATTTTTCTTCTTTGGAACTGTTTTTACTGTGCCAAAGCTGACTGCTTTTCAACCTCTCATGCTTGTGAAGATGATGTTTAAATAAATTGAGTGGGTGTAACAGATAACTTTCTTCTGCAGGAAATATTCCTACAAGATCATGTTAAAGTGGCTGTAAATATAAATGAATATGATGCATCAGCCTGATGACCCTGAATATATTTTCATTTATCGTCTGTCTTGGTCAGCCCAAACAGACTGTATCAGGGTGCTTTGTCTAAAGTAATAAAACTATACCTGCTGTGGAGGTGGGGCAAGTAAAGGATGCATAGCTCTTCAAGTACTTTTCTGAAAGTTTTTCTGTAGAACTACTGAACCAGCCCAAGTACTTTACCTGGTCTATCACTGCTGATGTCGGCATCCCTCTGGCTTGAATGATTCCTGCAGAGATATAGAGCAGAACCATAGGTTCTGTCTTAGCAGTATAAATATAATTATTTCCACTTATAAACAGTATTAAACATCTACTTAGATGTAGCAAATTTATTAGCATAGCTTAACGAAGGGAAACATTTATTTGGCATTCCTTGTGATTGTAACTCACTACTTCAGGTCCATGGGCAATCAACCAGAACGGAAAATAAATGCTGTTTACATGGAATACATAACTTGGAGAGCTACAAAAAATGTAAAAAAAACCCCAAACACCCTTCAACATCTATATATTCCACCATAAAGCTACACATGCTCTTACTTTTTTTCATTGGAAGATGTTACTGTAATACTTATAAACATGTGTGAACATGCTTAACAAAAGGAAAAATTCATTTTCATTGCATTTACCAATTTCTACTTTATTGATAGAATTTATGAACTCGGTAAATCTTTTGCTAGTTAACAGAGAAATTTCCTAATTTGAGAAGGGATTATTTAACTTTGAGGCTTTGCACAGGCAAAGTGCTCTTATGTCAAGAAAAGATACTTGGAAATCTGTGGTGAAAGAGACGAATGGCAGCTGTTACTTGAGACAAGATAAAGTCTTTTCATGTCTAAAAAGGTGTCAAACCCTGCTGTATTATATCAGCAGATAAAAGGAAACTGCGGTTAGAATATTATTGAGAATTGTTATAAACCGAAGTGCTACTGGCAAAACAGTAAACTCAGCGCTAGATTTAGCGCTTTTTACTTCAGGAAACAAAACACTTTAACTGTTTCAAGAAAAAATTACGATGGGCGATAAAACCACTCTTTTCACAGTTCTCTTGCTTATGTATCCTTCATCATAGCTACTCTCAGTACTGAACTTAATTTAACTTAATAAGATTAATCACATATCAAACTTTAAAAGTTCTTTAAACCCAAGCCTCGTCTCCATCCTCCACCCCAGTTTCCCTTGACAGAGTTGGAAAGACTTTGTCACTGCAAAGGCTGAGCACAGCTGGAAAAAGGGACATACCTTTGAAAATTTTGCTCCATGAAAACGGCTAGCTATACTAAAATTCCACCTGATGGATATTTAAAGTGAATTAGCTGCCTCACTAAAATACAATGAAGGAAAAGAAGCTAACCAGGGATATTTTAATGCCAAGGTAGCGTACAAGAAGCTGTACGTTAGCATTTATGTTATTTTAATCTCTTTAAAATGCAATTTGCTCTGCTAGACCATCTTCCCAGCCAAGCTGGAAGCCAAGTTAGTTGTCCTGCCAAGCATTCATGACAAAGATTGGATCTGTGGCAAGCTAAGGTCATTCTTTAGGATGTGGTGGAAGGACCTGTGAGCATGGTCTGCTTTGAATAAATTTGTGGGCAAACTTACTAGATGAACCCTTACATGCTGCCTTCTTAGAACCATAGAATAGAATCATAGAATTCTTCCTCCATCCCAACATCCCAGTGCTGCCCTGGCAGTGATACCACATAACAAATAACAGACAGAAAAGATAGCCCAAACCCTAGAAACTGTCCGAGTTTTATCTGCTGCAAAAACAGGAAATTTGTGGCCTCATTTCAGGCTGAATTCAGGCTGTCTTCCAGTCCAACATGAATGCCAGGTCTCAGAGCAGCTTTGGCCTTTAAGCCTCTGTGTCGCTCAGCCCACTGCGATGTCTTGTAGACATTTTCTTTGAATCTTTTGAGCTGGTGAGCTAAATTTGTTGCTTGATCTGCAGCTGGGTGGAAAAGAGCCCTGTGCCCAGGCTCAGATTCTGCAAAGCCTGGAGTTTAACGGAACAAAGGGCTTCAGGGGTTACAGCCACATGCACACCTACTGTACAGGGGCTTTATGAGACTTCTCATCCAGACTAACATGTTGTTAGTTTTTGTAATTATTGAATGGCCTCTTCACCAAATAAGACCTGCCAGTTAGAAATGTGGGAGATGGTCTATGTTCTTCTAATTAGTTACAGGGCTGATGTCTCAGTATGACCTAGGAAGAAGACCCTGCTGAGAAGAACAGCATCTTTCATATGAGATGCTGGTGAAGGAATGGACAATTAGCAGTTCATAGATGACTATATGGCACTGGGCCAGTTTTATTAATTGCATTTTTCTATACCTCAATTGCTTCTGTGGTTTAACTGTGGGTACTACTTCTCTCTGGAAACCCTGTAGCAGTACAGGCTACCAGTCTCTTACATCTATTTGAGTTTATAGAAATCTGAAAGTTCTCCAAGAAGTGGGCAACCAGAACTATTACTTGAGTTGACTTAATCAGGCCTCTCTTATTCTGTTGGATAGACCAGAAAAACACGGGCTGTCTTTTTCATAGAAGTTCTTAATAACTAGAAAATTTCAGCTGGAAAAGGAAAAAACCTGGTTCAGTGCCTTGGATGTGTTCTTGGCCTGGATGGGTTCAAATCATCTGTCTTCTGGGAGAGTAGCCATACCATCCAGTTATGGGCATGGACCCTTAGAGGGTCTGTGCCGTGTGCCTTCTTTCCCTGTCTCCTTCACTGATATTTTTTAACAACTGGCCAATTTCAACCAAATGTGATGGTTTCAGGGCTATGAATTTTTGCTAATCAATTGCTCAGGGAAGGGAGAAAGACTTTTTATGCCTCTCTGAGGGAAAAAAATCGTCAGTGGCTCTGATGACAGCCAACTGTCTTTTGGCTATTAGGCAGATCAGAAAAGATGGAGGATGGGAGGACATGAGGATGTAAAGGTGGTTTTGCCATCATGGGTATCAAAGACCTGAGGGAGGTGCTGCTGATATTATGGGGAAGCTTAGGAGTTACAGCAGAGGAGCAGAAGATACTACGGTGGGGTGGCACAGGGCATATATTAATCCTGAATTCCCAAGCATTTGGTTACAAGTTTTGGAATAACCTTCTGGGAGAGCCCAAGGCATGCAGTTCAGCAGCTCTGCTTTTGTACAAATCTGTGCCAAACTGCTGTCCTCCCCATGTCTGGCTCCCACCATAGTTTTTAGTAAGGCACGTACAGCCCAACATCCACTTCTGCTTCTCTATTACCTTTTTAAACTGAAAATACTAGCTTTTACAGCATCGTTTCAGATGCTGGTTTGCATTTTCTATGTATTTATTTTTAACATCATGGGATGTGTGGAATTTGTAGGTGTTCTTACCATCAAGTCCAAGTGAAGGTGATGGGATTGCGCCCACCATCTCCAAGCACAAATACACCTTTGTTCTGGTATCTGCTGGTACACCATCGTTACGGAGGATGTCACTCTGTTTTTTGGACTTTTCTTAGCTTCTTAGACCCTTCTGAAAATCCCAAATCTTAATGCTTGCAGATTGCTTAGAATTTGCAAGATAGATATTTGGGAAAAATGGTAGCCTCATGATTTTTGTTTGTCGTTTCTAAAGAAATACTGTTTTCAGTTGATGGTATATTTATATTTTCGCCAAGTATTACTGTCAGTTACAAACTGTTATGGTTGTTAGTACGCTAATCGTAAAAACTCACAGAATATGTTACTCTGTTTTTCGTTTTATGAGTGTTCTTTTTAGCAATACCATAAGAAAGCACTATGATAATCACATGGTTGAGAGGTTCTGAGATATAATGTAGAAAGAAAGCAGGATTCACAATGACATTTTCCATTTTGTTTTGTTTTGTTTTGTTTTTTTCCAGCTACAAAGGCCAAGTTTGATTTTATTTAAAAAAAAAAAGAAAACAAACCAAAACCTTATCCAGTACCATCCATGTTGCAGTCTCTGGTGTTAGTGGTTTGGAAGGTGGACTGGAAGATATCCCGTAATAGGTAATTGATTTTCGTATAGCAACCTAGCAGATTTCATAAATAATTTAAAAAAAAAACACTAGTCCTTTGCTTGTTCTGTTATCTATAGCCCACCACTGAGGTCTTACAGAGAGGACATTCCTCTCCCCACATTGATAATCTGAAGATTATAACTGTGTAAAATGGGCACGTGGCTCTGGCACTGGAAGTGTTTGAATTTGTACACAGAACTGAAAAATTCCTTCAAGAAAACTATTCCTTCCAATAATAGTAGTGTGTATCTTGCAACAACTTCTTTGTAATAGCATATTTATCTTGTAAGATATCAGCAACGTAAGTTTTGGGTTTTTTCTTTTTTTCTTTCCTATTAAAAAACCAAACAAATATTTTGTGCTGGGAGGCCATGAATTAGAGATACAGAAAAAATGATAAACGTCTTCCAACTGCCAGGCCACTCTCACCACAGAAGCCCAAGACTCGGAACTGCTTTGACATGACAGTGAACGGGGAAAAGCTTTCAAAGCTGTAGGCTCCTCATGGTGTGACTTCCATGGAGGTATCTATATAACCTTGTATAGCCTTCTTATATGAACTCCTATAACCTTGTTACTTGCCCCTGGGGAAAAGACCCTAGTTTGTATATTGTGTTTAACCGATCATATCATTCAGAATATAACCCAAGTAGGTGACTGTGGAGGGACGAATGTTTCAGAGGGGGAATGTATCAAAACTTTGACCAGCAGAAGAGCCAGTGACGTACAAAGTGTCCCTGGTGCAGATAAAAGTTTCCAGCATGGATGTTCTGGGGAATCTCGCCAAGACCCAGCCAAGGGCACCTTCTGAAGATGCTTGCCGAGCTCAGGGTCCCCAGTCAGCTCCCCTCAGACAACCGCTTGTCCATCCTGACTGAGAGCTTTCTGATTAAGGCATATCCTCTTTCAAAGATCCCGATAAAGCTCACTTAGAAAAAACCTCTCTGCAGTTGTTCGCTTAACAAACCAGAGTGCTAGGATTTCCCCTTATAAATAAGGATTAGGTATAGTGCAATATTTTTTTTAACTCTTGCTCTTCTAGTCAATTAAATCAATCAAATATCCTATTACATCACTAAAACTATCTCTAAAAAACCCCAGACATAGTACCTTTTAGGAAAGTAATTATGTTTTCAGAATAATGACAGCATAAAATAAAGATGAGTATGGCATCTATCTGGAGAACATACAGTTTAGGAAGTGCACATTAAAAAATCCCCCTAAATGTAATTCAAGAAGCCAGTTGATAATTGTTAGTACATAAATCACAGTAGCTCATAGTTTGGCAATTAAAAAGAGTGGCTTATTGTAAGGACTCTTTTAATAACCTATTGTCACAGATCTCGGTTTAACTTTAATAGCAACATTATGTGATCACATTTTATTTATGGATCATTTGAAGAATTTGTTATGCAGATGTTCTGATTAGTGGGCTATTGGACCATTAGCCAAATAAATCTAAAGGTAATAAAACTCACAGGAAGATAAATGGCTTGCTTTTTCTTGTTCTTTTCAGCCAATTCAGGCTAATTTAAGCCTTTCACAGAATGGTGATAATGAAGGATTTGTTCTCAGCAGCGTTATGGCAGGTGATTTGCATTTGAAAGTTTGACACATTTATAGGCCTTTGATCTTTTCCCTCCAGTGCTTGTGCCCCTGGCCAGACACCTACATGCACGTTTTACCAGGTGGAAGATCTAGGAGCAAAAGTAGCTCTGAGAGCTCTAAAGATGTACATTAGAAAAAAATAATTATACAATTTGTGTCCAGAAAATATCCTATTGCTGAATTTGAGTGGCCATTATATAACGCAAGACAAAATATATTTGAACTTCTTTTTTTAGAGTTTCTTTTAAGCTAGAGAAAGTCCTTATGGAAGATTTTAAAGGAATATGGAGTCTGATGTAAAGCCCACCGAGCTGTAAAGATTGGTTTCTTTTGTAGGTTTGAATTTATTGTTGAAATGGAACTTCTCACTGTAGGACACTTCAAGAATTTTGGTGCGAAGCGAACTCGAGAAAAGACTGTGACAGCCATGGAGCCATTTTTTTAAATATTATTTACATTTTGCTTTGTTATTAAAAAAAAAAAAAAAAAAGATATTAACTCTCTGGGCAGGAGAGCTATCTTTGGGCTGGAAGAGGAAGCTTTGAAAAAAAAAAATCAAGGCATGACTGGCACCATGAGCATATGTGAGCAAGATCAAGTGTGTAACCTAGGATATATAAACTATGTTCTTAATGTTCACTATTTGACCCCAAAATAAGTAGGAAGTCACAAGATTCAGGAGGAACATACCTGAATATTTGAAACAGAACTAGTGTACCCCTCATGATTGGCTAAAATTTAACATAATTAGCTGATTCTTCTGCTGGATCATAATGGTTAACTCCAGGTCTGTGAGCCAGGGGCTTATTTCACTCCCATCTCAGACTTGATTCCTAAGGTAGGCTGGGTTCACTAATTAAAAATTGCCTGCATGAAATTCCTTCCTGTGCCATGAGCAAATGATATTTCTCCAAATTGAGCTTTTCCTCTGAAAGAAAATAAGGCTTGCTAGGTTTCTTGGAGGAGGACAGTCTGTCTGATCTCAGGAGAACTCCAAGGATGGAGGTGTCTGGCCAAATAGCTGGCTTCAGGCTGTACGTTGTATTGGGAGGATGCGGCTCACCGCCCCGGAATACTCTGCCTTTTTAAAGCTGTGTAATGAGTATTGATTAGCCACTGACTGAAGTACACTGAAAGTAGCAGGGACTATGTAAATGTTAGCTTACTTTATATGCACATTAATAGGGAATCCCCAAAAGCCCTTTTGAGTCCTTTTTTTTTTTCTCTCCTTCTTTCGCCTTTAAAAGTTGCTCCTACAATCTAAGAGTTAACTTCACGTTGAACGTACTTGAAAATTCAGTTCCCGGTACACTTTGTTCTTCAAAAGAGAGCACTATCCATCTGTGTTACTTTGCTTTCAACTCGTCACAGAATGTCAGATATCAGATAAGAGCAAGAGACTGATGAATGTGCATCCCAGCCTGACAGGGCAGGTCAATGTCAGGGAAATTTAAGTTTCCCTTTTTTTCCTTTTTTTTTTTTTTTTTTTTTTTGACTACAACCCATTTGCCAGTGTTTACTTTAGAAAATTGTTTCTCTGGGAGCTCAACTGGTTTAAAGCAGTATTACCTGGAGAATTTAGATTTAATTGTTTTCTGATACTCTCTCCATTTTATAGAGTATTTTGTAATAGGACAGCATCGCAAGCTTTAAGTTGACCGCTGTGGTGGGCATCATATAGAAAATCTCTGCCGAGAGGTGATCCCTCCCCTGACACAGTCTGTATCTAAGGCAGGGAGAGATGTGGGGGAGCAGGAGCAGAAGATGGATGATCATGCAGGTCAGTAGCAGGGCTGAGAACAGGACATTTGTGACCTGATTTTCCGTCCGTGTGATTGTGCTGCCTCTGCAGACAGTGCTTTGCTGTTCTCCCTGATTTCCAGCAAACTGGACCCTAAGAAAGCAGAATTTTAGCCAGGACCAGCTGCCCTCAAGATTTGCATACCTGCTGTTGTAAGATCTACCTGCTTATTCATGCATGCCCTGATTTTACACATCCCAATTACCATTAACTAAGCAGGAACTTAGGCAGGGTGCAAACCAGATGTCTGTGTCTCATCAGAGTGATGGGGTGGCCAGCAGCATGCAGTTAAATGGGCTCTCAGAGTGAAGACAAGCTGAGTTTGATTAGTAATCCCTTTTTCCCACTAATTCTACATTTTATCTTCTCTTCGTTTGACCTAATAGATTTATAAGCTTGACTTACTGGCCCATACATAAGTTTTATTGGTAAGAGTTTAGGGTTTTTGCTCTCTCATGTGTTTCAAAAATAGAAATGAAAATAATATAAGAGTTTTCTAAACAATGGTGCCCTTAAATAAATGACTTCTTGCAACTTTACAACCTTACAACCTTAACCAAGCCTCTATCTATAAGTATATACTGTAACTGTAACTATTTATTCAATAGCTTGTGCTTTGGACTTCCTGAAAAAACTGTTTCAAGTGGGTAATTAAATGTTTCCTGCTTCTAACGTTAACTTTATCCATGCAACTGAGCAGGTGAACAGAGATGTATGATTCATAGGGGCAGGGGATGCTAAAAAAGGCATCATGTTCTACTGTCAGTGTCAGATGAAACCTTAAAAAAAAAAAAAGAGAGAAAGGAAAAGAAAAGATAGAGAAAAAAGAGGAAAAATAATGTTTAGTCATAGATGGGACAAGCTAGAGGTAGAGAAATTGAGGAGAGGTAGAAAATAAAAGCTGATCATGAGGCAAGGAAGGGGAGCAGGGTCTTCAGTGGTGGAGAATACAGTCCTCTGCACCATGCCCTTGTCACCCAAACATAACTGTCCTAAAATCTAATCAGGCAGGAAAAATATTGTTGTCTTGTATCACCAGAAGTACAGCAGGAAAGCTATGATGAATCATTGAAAGGTCGAAGGCTTGAAAGACTCAGAACTCAATGTGTTCGTTGTCTCTCTTTCTTCCACTGTGAACCTCTGCAAAGAGTTTGGTTGTTCTCCTTTTCGCTCTCCCATCAGGTAGTTGCAGGCAGCAGTGAGGTCTCCCCTGAGCCTTCTCGTCTCCAGGCTGGACAGACCCACCTCTCTGGACCTCTTTCCATATGCGATGTTCGCCAGCCCTCTCATCAGCTTGGTGACCCTTCTCCAGACTTGCTCCAACCTGTCAACCCACCAGGTTCGCCAGGTCTTTCTCCTGAGAAGCCGCCCCTTGGCCAGTTGCCCTGAGCCTGCGCTGCTGCGTGGGGTTATCCCGCCCGGCGCAGGGGTTTGCATTTGCTTCCCTTGCGCCCCCTGAGGCTGCTCCCGGATCAATTCTCCAGCCCGTCCAGGTCCCTCTGAATGGCAGCTCTGCTCTCCAGTGTATTAATCACTTCCCCCCACTTTCATATAATCTGAAAACCTCTGTATGTGCAAAGTTTACCTATTAAAAATTGGGACCGATTTTACTCAAATGTGTTCATGGGACTGTTACAACACTGAGTTTAATTTGTTAGGCAAAATTCATGGAAGCATTCAGAGCAAATGCAAAAAAACTCCAAACTTAATATGCCATTCGTGTTCATCAGTAGACTGAAGGACAGACTGGTTTTTGTGGGCTTGAATGTGTTTAAAATTAAGATTTAGCAACTTGCCAAAAAATTTATGATTGCAGTTTAAAATCAATTGCCCTTACCCGCGGGTTAACCACGTGCTTATGAAAGGTGGCTTGAACAGGCACACAGCGCTTTATTTCAGAATGTGAAATATGTGAGAGCTAAATAAAATTTGTAATCTAACACTTGTATGTTGTCTCTTACCCAGACTATCGATCCACTTTATAATTATTAAACTGAACTGCAGGCTGTGCCCAGAGCATAACTTCATTTAGCACCGAGATGAAACATGGTTTCTATTAGCAGCACGCAGCAATTCCGCACATCAGTGCTAGGACACGGGGGAGGAAGAAATGAGCAGATACTGATGAGGAAGTTCACTGGATGAAAAGGAACAGCCTGAGCTGAAATGTAATCACAGCAATTGAAAAATAGCTCCCTTCACAAACACCCAGCTTCAGTTGCACAGCTCGGCTAGAAATAGTTACAACTGAGCTTTTAATGCCATTTTCCTGGCTATTGGAATTTCTTGTAAGATTTACCCAGTTTTGGAAAATTCACCATGCTGCAAAATGAACCATTTAGAGTACAGGCCATGAAAGCCCATTGTAATAGCAGGAAAGCAAGAGTACAAACCTTGAACTTCTCCTGGAACCCCTAGGTGCTATCCCATTTTTTTAAAAAGCCCTGTGAAACCACTATCACAGATGGCAAAGGCAATCATCAAGCTGTTCATGGAGAAAGTAGAAGAAACACTTGGAGATAAATGATATTGTACTTTATCATTTATTAATTTGAACGTATGCTTTTGGGTAGAAAAGGAGGCATTATTGGTGATATTGAAATATTTGCAACAGGTAACCCTCCACCTCTCCTGTGAAAAACTGAAATACGTCAACTTCATTACAGCAGACAACATTTTTTGAAACCAAATATGAAAGCTGATACAATGAAGCCGCAGTAAACAATAATGGAGTTCTCCTACCGAACCAGCTTCTATTATTTTGATAATATCTGTTATTTTTCATTTTTTGAGCAAAATAAACCTTGTGAGGCTCCCCTTCCTCCCACAGCTTTGCCCTTTCCTTCTGGCTGAAGTAGCCAGTAGACATTAAAGACCAACCACACAGTTGAACCTCCTTTCAACTTCTGTTAACAGGGGTATTAAAAAGGCATTCCTAAATATCAGCTGAAAACCACTAGGTAATAAACTCCCTACTTAAAAGGTGGGAAGGTGTAAATTCCACACGTAGGCCTTTTCATCTGGGAAGCCAGTTGCTTGGAGATCAGATGTTTAAATGAATTGCGGAGCTGATGTCACTTGTCAGTCGATGGAGCCTGCCACTAATTTGGAGGATCAAATACTTACATTTGAGGATGTAAAGCAAATAGATAGGTCCTGATCCTGCCAGGGCAAGGCCAGAGAGATGCTTGTCACTATGCAAAGCCCCAGTGAAATCAATGCTACTTGACTGTTTCGCTCTTAGTTTGGCATTTTGGAGTTGCACCCTTGAGAAAATTAAAGGGTTGAAATGCTTAAGGCAGGATTTTTTTAACAGGACTAGAACTGGCCTATTTCTGGTCTTACTACAAATAATGAATAACAATGTTTTCTCGTGCTAGCCACAGGATTTGTTTGGCCAAAGGTGGTAATAACAATTAGAAATCCAATGTACACATGGTTTTCGTTGGTTGTAGTAAAGGTTATGGGCTCCCTTTCATAGGGCTGGACTCAGGATCAGTCCTGGTTCTCCTACTGCCTTCTTTCCCTCTGAGAATTGTAGCTGGCTGTTCATCCATATTCTCTGGCGTATTGACCTAAAAAAAAAAAAAAGTCTGTATTTGTTGACCAGCTTGCTTATTTATTTCCGTTGAGGTTGGACTGAGATTAAACCGTCTTCCACAAATAGAAAAAGAGCTGCAAAGTCTACTCATTTAAAAAAAATGCATCTATCCAAATCGAGGGACAGCCTTAAAAAGGAGAGAAGCATCGTGTGGTGCCTGATGTTACTCTGGATAACAAATGTGGTGGATCCTTTCCTTCCTTTATTGCCAGCTCGGGCATAAACCGAGGTGTTCAACACTATTTTTCAGAAGTGTTGAACACCTGCTGCGTCTGCTGAAGTTAGTGAGACCTGCAGCTGCTCGCTCCACGGTTTATATACAGGCGATTGACTCCTCGTCCGCGCCTTTGTAAAGCAGGATGGAACAGCCGCCTCCGCAGCGAGTGGGCAGCGTAGCAGCTAATACTTGGGAAACCCTCTTGTTAAATAAGAGATGAAGTGACTTTAAAAGCTTTTGGGAGGTAGATATTTTTTCATGGTACAAACTGCAAGATTAGGCTTTATCATCCAGGTGCTCTGCAAGGATATTAGTGTGATCTGCTTCTTGTCAATAAAATAAGACTGGACTTCTGTCCTAATTGTAAAGCAGGTTGACAGTTATGGGATTAGTTGGAACACATTTATCCACGTTTACTCTGTTTCAGCTTGCATTCTTCCCATCTGATATGATTTTTTACTTACTGTTACAAGTGTGTTTCTCGTACCAAACTCACAGCTTGGTGAAAGTATACTCTAGAAAAAAAAATGTAGATCAGTCCTTAAATAACTGTAGACAAAAAATGCATTTATCTATCATACTTGTGGATGACAGTGATGATCTGGACAACTTATTTTAAATTTAAAACCTGAATCAGACACATATGGAAGCTCTAAAAATTTTCTATTCTATGAGTGGTTTTTTTCTTTAAATGGAAAAAGTTTTGCTCCTTCCATGCATCCATGTGTCTCCTCCCTTCTGTGATGAATTCAGAAATATGAGCACGGAACCTTTCATTTTAAGAGAGATGAAGATTGAGATGTTAGCCTTTATATTTCAGAATAAATTACTGAAATGAAAATCAAAACTATCAGTCAAGCAGAAAATGCCTTATCATTTTTTAAGTGTCAGTTCATATTTCATTGGTGTTAGCCTCGTATCTCACTACTCTTCAATGTTTTGACATTACTGACAGACAAAAAACGAATTCTTAAATTTGCGAGAGGTAGAATAAAATAAAGATTGTAAACACTATTTTTTTTTTTTCCCCCCATGGATTTACTTTCTAGGAAGATGCCACTTGAAATACTAGACTTTCTTAGCTCTTCAGTGAGAGAGCATCAGTCATCAGGTATAGAAAAATAAACCAGCCTGTAGCCGTGCCTTCCTCTGTACGGTACTTTTTAAGTCCCTGTTATAAAACAACGCGGTGAACTGTTCTACCATTTCCAGTAATTTTTGCCTGTTATAATTGTCCCCACTTTGCGAGATAATTTCCTGAGGATTTTTATACTTGCAGGTGGAAACATAGCTCTATCTAAAAGCACTAACTAATCCAAAACCAGCTACATACCATGAGACTCTGTTGACTTACACAGGGTATGGATCCTACACGGATCGTGGAAAGAGACCTTATACAGCTTCCTGATTTGGCCAAAACTGAGATACACTTTATGTGAGTACATTTTGGGAACCTGGGGGGCTGTGGGTGGTTATTTCTCAAAATTGAACCTCTGGCTGCGTCTTTACCGGTAGACACAGAAGGGCCACAGCCCCTTCCCTGGCTCAGAAGACGTGTTACAGCAAAGCTTGCCTTCCTATGGGTGAACCCTTTGCTCACCCCTATGCCCTCGGCGGCATCCCCTGAACTGCGGTCAGGCGATGTTTGGATCATAACTAGTTGGGTCCAAGCTAAAATAGCACCAGGGAGCACGATGGTAATAAAACAGGATGCACAACTGCAAGGCCATTTTCAAGTATGAGCATTAGCCCTGTATTATTTATAGAAAAGGATGTAGTTTCTTCTTGCCTGTGTAACAGTTTATAAGAGTGTAAGCTTATAAAATCCAGTTATTTTTCATGTAACCAGAACAGTTGTCCACATATGCTGATATCCTGCCTTGGTCACTCTAAACATTTACCCGTAAGATATAAGAAAACATATAGCTATTGCTATAATTTGCATTACTTTTCCCTGCCTAACCTCATCCCAATTCCTATGTATAAGAATAGAAAGATGAAATCTGACTGTGTACACCTATCATTTACAGCAATGGCATCTTGGACGTGCACAAGATCTTTTCCCCCTTGGTGTCTGAGCAACATTTTCTATGATTTACCCATGGATTAGGGGTATAAATGAAGTGGCAAGTTGCATTGTTTATAGTCAGTAAACAAGTGACTTGTTGAAATTTTTTCTGCAAAATTTGACTTCATTTATTCCAAAATCAAAACTGCTGAGTAGAACAGTTTATATGTATATGCTCAATATAGGTATTTTTAATATATTTATATATTTACACACACACATACATATATTTGCAAGCTTCTTTTTCTTGGGACACAGAAGTTCCTTCTCTTCCACCTCCCCCTCCCGATTTTTGGCCATTTGTAGACTTTTAACTGTTGTGTTTAGCAAAAAAGGGAAAGACATAAAATAAGAGCAGGGGACATATCAAATGGAAAAGGCACTATAAACACAAATACATGGAGAAAAGGAGAAAAAGAGAAAGAGAGTGGGAGAGAGATTTTAACTGGGACAAAACCAAGTCCCCTATTTATGCTAAATTAGACCTGATGTCTGACTTGTGTCCTTGTGACCATTGTTTTGGTGCTCCTTGAAACTCATTCAGTTCACTGAAGTCACAGAAAATACCTATTATTCATCTTGTCTTAATTTTAATTTGTAGTAGGCATTTGTGATTCTTAGGACTGTTTCAGCTCCTTTTCCTTAAAGAAGGAGTAACGGAGAGCTCAGAATACGATCGGGTAACCATAAAACCCAAAGCAATCCTGACTGTGGTGAGCTGTGCCCCGAGTTTCTGCATGGGGTAGATGTCCACACCTCAAACTGTCTCAGCCCCGGCTGAAATGCTAAAATCCTTCACTTTTTGGTTCTTTCTTACTCATCTCAGCATAAAATCAGTAAGTCTCCTACAAGCTGCTTCCCAACGTTTTGATCCCAAACTCATAAAAATTCACAAAAGCTTTCCTAATGACTACGACGAGTATTGGATTGGTTTTTTTTCCTGAGTGGTTGTAGTGAGGATTTCACAATCAAAAAGAAATGGTGTATCCCAGAAACCCTCAGCTTGCTTCGGCCATGTGCCGTTCAGGGGCATTCCCCGCCTTTTGTCAGATTATGGTGGATTATGGTGCACACAGAGATCGTTACACAGAAGGAAACTCTAAAATAAATCCTACTTTTCTTTTTCCTCCAGGTTGGCACTCTTTCTCCCCTTCTTTTCATTATCTATTATATTTTGCTTCCATTATGGGCCGATACAAAGTCACAGCTGGCAGCCGAGCTGCTCAGTAGAGCTGCAGAGCTCAGTAGTTTTGGACAGTTTTCCTGGCTCTCCTAATGATTTGCTGTGTGATTTTGGGCAAGTTACTCCTTGCCTCTGCTTATTCATTTCCCCAGAGTAATAAACATCATTAATCATCACTGTAAGCTGTTCTGAAGCCTAGAAATGAAAAGTGCTCATTATTAATGCTATTAACTTATAGGATATACATTTTCCCTTGAACTGCCTAACATATAACTTCACTGTTGCATTGAGTCAGGGCTGGAAAAGGTTTTTTTTGGCAGAAGAATGTATTCCTAGAGGTAGGAAATTTTACAGAAGTAGCTTCTAGTCTTCTCTTACACACGTCTAATCTGTATATTACTTTGAATTAAATTTCTATGTAAAACGTTTGTCTGGACCCAAAGTTTATACACTGGTTTTGTTTTGTTTTGTTTTTAATTGCATTTTCCTATTTCTTTTTTTAAATGGGACTTTGACTGTTTGCAATTACAGATTTCCTTTTTTGATTTCCCAGTCATGATTTAAAATAACAAATGATGGAATGCATTGCTGTTCTTTCCTCCTTTCTCCTGTTGAAAACCAAAGTGATCCAGAGAGAAGTTGCAATGTCATGAGAAGATAAACCCTGAGAGCCATAACACCCACAAATCCAAACAAACCATCTTTGACTTTCACAATTAAAATGTAGATAATGAGAGACTACTTCAATAGCAGTCAGTGCAGATCAAATAATTGCCATAGTGCCATTGCCTTCAAAGAGTTGCACAGAAATCAGGGCTCAGTGGCTTAAATTCAGGGTTTGTGTTAGCGGTCATTATCTTCAAATTCTACGTCTGTAAATTGTTTTGTAAAATTGTTAATTTTCTTTTTCCTCTCTCACCACTTATCCCCCCAGTGCAACGCTACACATAGATGCGCAGCCTTAATTGGTTTAGTTGCAAGAAGATAATCTTTTTTTCCTCCTTTCTCGCTGTTGCCTGTTAGCTTAAAGGCTTTTTAGCTGAAGGTTGATAATTATCACTGAGAAGAAACTAGCACATCAGGAGTTCATTTTCCATCTTAGCACTTGTGGCGCTCCTTTGAACTCCTCTCGCCAAACCCACGTTCCCACTCTGTCACTTTCCTCCCTCCATCATAAAAAGGTCTCGGCAGCCGGCGGCTCCAGCCTTTGCTGGCGGGCAGAGGGCATTGCTTCTCCCGAGCGCTCCTCCAGCATGGACAAATTGCACGAGACGTTGATAAACATGGAAGATGCTTTGGGTTCGGAGCACTCCGTCTGCTTATCGTCCTGGGACTGGAAAAGCACCGCTGGGGCTTTCGAGTTGCACCCCGTCTCGTCTCCGCACAGCTTATCCCCGACGCCCTCCTTCGAATCCTACTCCTCGTCCCCTTGCCCGACGGCGGCGGAGACCTCCTACGGCAACGGCGGCGGCAGCCTGGTGGACTACAGCCTGGTGGACTTCCCCCCCGCCTACCTGCCCAGCCCCGGGCAGGCTCGGCTGCCCAAGGGCACCAAGGTGCGGATGTCCGCCCAGCGCAGGAGGAAGGCCAGCGAGAGGGAGAAGCTGAGGATGAGGACCCTGGCCGACGCGCTCCACACGCTGCGCAACTACCTGCCCCCCGTCTACAGCCAGAGGGGACAGCCCCTCACCAAAATACAAACCCTGAAGTACACCATCAAGTACATCAGCGAACTGACGGAGCTCCTCAACAGCGTCAAGCGGGTGTAGACCCCACCTGGAGCACCCGCCCCGGCATGCTCAGGGTCTTTACAAAAAAAAAAAACACCAAAATTTCTTCCTCGCCAGAGTATGGTGGCACAGGGTGCGAGAGGAGCACGGAGCAAGAGGGAGGGAGAGCGAGGGCCGCCGTTGTACGTAGGACACGATGCTGGAAGGTGATGTAGGATTGCCTAAAAACCTGAGCTGCAGGTTGCTGAAACAGAAGTCTTGCTTTTTGCTTTTTTTATGTCTTTTTTTTTTAATAATAAGCTTCTGAAAAATATTAAACCTAGTCTGATACAAAAGTAAAAAAAAAAAAGCCAACTGATCTTCCTAGGATTTACGTATCACTGTTCTGACTGATCTTATGTTTAATAAGGACAATAGCAAATCCATAGGTTTTAAACTGAATTTTTAAAAAGTAAATGACAACAACACTATAGGAATACTAAGTGTATTGATTTGTAGGCACTTTAAATATTAGGAAGAGGAAGAACATGTATAGTTAGTTCAAGTGTTGTCCATTTATCCACGTTTCCACTGTACCTAAAAATCAAGACACTAAGTAATAGTGAGAACATCTTTGCTCGTAAACAAATAAATATCAGTGTCATAGTCTGTATCTCGTATTATATATCTGATTGATAGATAAGTAAAATCCAACAATAACTGCTAAATATTGGAAATGAAATATAAGCAAACTGACATTTTGTGTAGATAAATTGCTGTTAAATCCTATCTACTTTATTAATATATACAGAAACATATAATATTTCTGTATTTAATGTATAAAACCCCCTTGCTTCAATGCCTGATAAATTATGGAAGACATTTTAATGTCAAATTGCTAGAACAAATAAGATTAGGCTAAGTTATCTTCCTTCTCTTCCTTCTCTCTGACACGAAATAAATTGACTCAGGTATCAGAAAGATGCAAAGTTTTATCCTCAAGATGTACTGAAACCTAGGAGGGCTCTAGTAACCGCGGTCTCCTTATTAAAAGCTGTCAGATCAGCTGTTTCCTACAGCCAGTAACAGTCCTGTAAAACACACACATGAAACCTTCCAAAAACCAAACAAATGAGGACATAGTCTTAATCCTTACTTATTTTGACTTTTGTCTGACAGGTATCACACCACCAAAAAATATGAGTTGCTTTGTAAATCTCATTGCAGACTGATTCGTAAGACTTGGTTGTGCTGAGGCCAGCAACGCACAGACAGGAGCAAAACCCAGGGCTGAGTTGTGTGGAGCTAATTAAGTGAGATTAACCTTTTCTCCACAGGGAGATGTAAGGCACAGAGAGAGCAGCAGCCAGGAGGTAACAAACTTGTCTCATCAGGATGGATAGATCAGCATATCTGTGTGGGGCAGATGGTTTAGGTTGGTGGATACATCCTGTAGCAGAGCACTGCAAAGCTAAAACTTTATTGCATCCTTCTCTTTTTTTTTTTTTTTCCCCTTTCCCTCTTTTTGTTTGTTTGGAAGGAAATACAATTGTCCTTGTACATTTTTTCCTCCAAGGCCCAGCCTAAGCTGACTGAGTGCTCTTCTCACATGGTATGTGCATATTGGAGCAATCAACATGAAATCCATCAGTGTCTCAAAAAAGCAGCTACATTCAAATTTATGCAGGTAGCACCATCACTCAAGGTGTAACCACATTTAAGCATATCCCATATGCTTCTGTTTTGTTTTAACCCATTCAAACATTTCTTACAAGCTTTAGGGTTTCAGCAAGAATATAAGTAGAATCATTTTTTAAAGCCCTATAAAACTGTCAAACTAGAGAAAATTTTATGCACCTGTGAGATGGCAGCACTAATGTCAGTTTAGCAGTCCTCAGTATAAGCCTGTGCAACTGGGCCAGATTTGAGCAGTTAAAGAGCTTCATAGACAAGGTCAGTCTGGGTTATGTTTTGGATTTGGTCCTCGTGATGTTCAAGGGAGTGAAACTGTATATTGCCCATGGGATCTTGTACAGAACCACAACTAAGCTTCATCCTGAGTCTTTTCTCAAAGACTCTTACTGTCACTGTAAAGGGGTACCCACCCACTAGTGCTGGCAAACCACTAGCAGATGCACAGGAAGATAGTCCTGTCATTCTGTGATGTTGATTAAAGACCATCATCATTCACAAGTATACTAGTTTGGTAGATCGGGAAGACTTTTAACCTTGTTCCTTAAATCTTCTACACATGAAACTACAGGTAATGACTATGCTTTTCAGCTCTTGAGCTAATGAAGCGTGTAGGGTCATGGTTAAAGCAGAGGAACAAGGAGTTGGAAGGATCCACTTTTATTTCTAGTTTATCTATGACCTTGGCTGGTCATCCAGCATTGCTGCCTTAGTTTACCCATGTACAAATGAAGACACTGATGGCTAACTGTTTCAGAAGGCTGCTGCTCATAGGCAAAGCTAAGTAATGCTGTATGCAGAAAAAGGGCCCCAGTAGGAGGTACCCTGCAGATCTGAGAAATGGCTCAGGGTCAGCATTTACCACCACCCCAGAGAAAGTGGCAGGTGAAGGCCCTGAACAAGCTGGGCTATAGCTTGTTAGGTGCCTGTAGAATTCCTCTGTCTCCCTGCAAGTCCAAGGTGGAGCAACAGCTCTAAGTAACCATAAAGGCAAGGCTTTGACTTTCAGGACACTTTACTGCTTCTATGCCAGTGAACTAGACCCAGAACTCTCTAGCCCCAGAAGTCCAGTGGCCGCTGCCTTATTTTAAATAGTTTGAGCTCCAGCACAAGATGGCTGCATATAAGCTGACCTTAGGGAACAGGCCTTGGTCTGTCCTAAATCACTCCCTGTGCTGCAATAGGACCAAAGCCTATGTCCAAGGAGGGGTTAGTTTACTAGAACAGGTTGTACTCTTGCACTGTTCAATTTGTTTGATCCCCTTTCAGGGGATCTCTCATTGCACCTGCATGTGAGAGGGGGCGGGGGGGGAAGTGTTTGAGGTGTATGAGTAGGAGGCATAGGTTGGTTCAGTACCTGCCTGACTGGGATCTCCTAGGATCTGCCAGGTTTGTTTCTCCTCTCCCAGAAAGAAATGAATTCTTGCTCTGCCTGACGCAGAGCATGTCTATAAACCCCTTCTTTTGTAATTCTTCCCCTTGGCAGAGACGTTTCACTGATCCAGAGGAAATATATTTATGACGGTCCAAGTCCTGCAGCTACTAATGTTGGATTTTATTTACTTTTCAATAAAATGGAATAGAGTCAAGGTTCTTCCTCTTTTCTCTTTCCTTTACCCCCAGGAATTTAGGATATTTAGTTGATATTAAAGAGACGAAGTTAAGTTCCCCACTTAAGCGTATGAGATCTAGCCTCCAGGACTGTACACAAGGTCCATAAAGCTATATTGAATTCTAACAGCAACACCACAATAATCCATTAAACAGAGGCAAAAAAAGTGGAACCCTCATCTGAAAAAATTGGACAAGTCCCGGAAGTAGAGGACATCTTTCACATACAAGCATCTTCTCTCAACACAATATGTTAAAAATCTACATGGAAATAAAGGTAAAGTAGCAGCCCAACAAGCCCATGGCTGAGGAATTAAGTTACATTACTCTATCCTAAGGGATAGACTTGTTTACCATGCTAAAAAGAAAGAGATACAGGAGAGTGAACTGGGGTTAGTCCCAGACAATGAAGTGAACCCTTCTGGCCCCAAGAGCTCTCCCTTTTCCAGGTTAGCATGTCATTGAAATTCCTTACTAATGTGGGGAGCAGAACATGGGTACTAAAGAAGAAACCACCACCACACTGTTTTCTACTGCATTGACAGTTTTCTCATACAGGAAATTAGTACATGAAATCATGTAGTGATACTAGTCATAAAGCTGAAAGGGCAGCAGATAAGTGCTCAAGCACTAAAGAGAAAAGGGATGAAGAACATTACAAGATCTTCTACAGAAATTAATTAATTGAAACAGATTTTAGTATCTCAGGAAAAGCCTTGAGATACAGAAACCTGGCAATTTGGTTGAACTGCTTGTCCTTCACTCTCAGTTTACTGAAGAGATGATTACACCATCCTGCTGCTCCCAGAGTCAGTTGCTGCACACTACAAGTAGATATTTCGCCTGTTAAACAAGTGCTCCCAGACATTAAAAAAAAAAAGAAAGAAAAAAAAAAAACCAACACACTTTGCATTGAGCCAGAGAGAAACAGCCCAGACCGTGCA
This sequence comes from Fulmarus glacialis, assembly GCF_000690835.1. NCBI lineage: Eukaryota > Metazoa > Chordata > Aves > Procellariiformes > Procellariidae > Fulmarus > Fulmarus glacialis. Next base: position 15,270 of record NW_009223038.1, on the reverse strand, counting down.
TATGCTCTCCCTGCCCAAAGACACTGGAGAGCAGTGCAGCGAAGCAGGCTGAAGGCAAGAGAAAAGATGAGCAAGGGGCACCAAATCATAGGTGAGATGGCTGGACCCCACCAGCTGCTTTCCTGAGCAGCTCTTCATGTTCAGAGCTGTGCCCTTGCCTCCGCCCTGGGAGAATTCCTGAGAAGGGACCAGGTGTGATTGCAGAGATCGAGTGCTTAAAGTTTCAGAAGCCAGAGAAAAGAGGGACTTTTGCCCCACAGCCATCCTAACCCTTTTATTAGGTAAGAGTAAGGCAGGGCAGAGCAGGCAGTTACATGTAATGGATATTACACAAGTTAACTCCTTTGGTGCCATCAGCCAGGCAGTTGGTGCTGCTGGAGAGAGTTGTTGCTGCTATCAACAGTATGAGAGTAGACTCTGGGTTTCTCCTCATACCTCAGAGACCAGAGGCTGTTCTGGTGCAGCTGAAAGTATATAATACTGCTTTATTTAACAGAAAGCACACTGATGGAAACGAGGAAGCCTAGTAGGTAGGCTATTAGCCCAGGGTTCAGAAGACTCATGCAGCTCCACTCTCCAAGGCAGGCTTTCCACCTGAGTTCAGGAGAGTGACAACTTCTCTCCCTATAAAAAGGGTGCAGCAATGTGTTGCCTGACAGCAGCAGTAATACCTAGAGAAACACCCTGAAGATGGCAAGAAGGTCAAGTTCCCTCTTGGTGGGAAGAGCAAGTATCTCGGAGAGAATATTCTCCAGTGGTTAAAAGGATCACACATGGAAGAAGCTCCCCAGGCAAGCCCTGGCTCTGTGAGCAGCAGAGCTCACCCCCCTACCCCCAAAGCAGAGGGGAGCCCGGAGCCACCCACCCACACACGGTGCTTTGAAATTCTACTCTGAGGAGCGCCACATAGGTGCCAAGAGGTTTTATGGTTACACATTTGGGCTGCACATAGGTGTGTTTGGGGGGAAGAAAGCCTCCTGCTAAAGGGCTTCAGCCAGTTCCTTGGAGGAGCTGCTTATCTGGCAGCTGCCACAGCTCCACAGCCCCTCTGCCTAGGGATGCCAGGGGCCATCCCTCCAGCTCTGCATGGCAGGAGCTTAAAACAAACAAACCAACCCAAAAAACCAAACACGCCACAACAAAAACAAAACCCAAAACAACCCACAACAATATACACGCACCCCAGCTTCTAAGGAGCCAGTATCTGACTGAGTTTTATTCCCCAATTTATTTGCTATACAGCCACAAATGCTATTATTGCATTTAACAGATGGGAAACTCAGTTGTGGAGCGAAGTCCTAGCTCCCAATAAAGCAGCTTGTTTTTAACGAGCTATAGAATTTGAGTCCATCTGACCCCCTCCCTGATAAAACCCCTGACTTTTTGCTTCTTTATACAGCAACATGAGCCTAGGCTTGCCGTTTTATCAGTACACCAAGTACTGCAAGGAGACCAATTCATCTTACTTCTGCTTTAAAGCATTTCTTTCAAAGCACGTGCCTGTCTGGGATTTGGGAATCTAGCTAACACTGTGTTTAGGTGTTTCTGGACTCACATGCACAAATGGCAACAGCATTATATAGGAGTGACTAGCTGAACACTCAAAACTTGAACCAAAGCTTCCCAAATCATTAGATCATTGTCAGAACATGTTTTCTTCTGAATATAGGTACACCACATTTACTCTTTTACTAAGACATTGAGATTTAAAACAAAAACGCAAAGCAATATACTAAAAGAGAAAATTAATTGAGCTAGAAAGTGTAAATGTCAATTTTCTTAATTTTTCACTATTAATAATAAGTTGTTGCTGCTTTAAATCACCAAAGCAGTACATAATTTTGAAATACTAGCCATGTCATTGAACATAGACTATAGTAAAAATGAGAGCTCTGCATTTCTATCGGTGATCAGATATAATGAGGCTACTTGTAGCACTGACTTATACCATTTATTTGAAGTGGAAATAACTGTCTGCAGTACACTTCTATTATTGTTCCTATTTTCCTATAAAAACAAATCACACCAGACTTCTCTTTTCCCTTAGACTTTTATCATTCACCTGTTGAAATTGCAGAAGACATTAAGCATAAACAAAGAAGATTGATCTCCTTTCAACTTGTGTTAACAGGGATATAAAAATAACATCCCAAATACCAGGGGGAAAAGCATGTGGTCATAAAATATCCACTTAAAAGCCAAAGAGGTGTTGATTCAACACTTGAAGAGGATTTTTTTTTTTTTATACATATATATAACCAGGAAGGAAGTTCCTGAATTTTAGTATAAACAGACACCTCTGAGGTGGAGAGAGTATTACTGTCATATCTTTAAAAGATTTTACTGATATTCAACTGGATTTTGTGTGTCTTGCATGCTGCTGAAAAAAATCTGTCAAGAAGGTTTATATAAATCCTAGTCCAACCATGGAGGAGAATCTCCTTGAATTTTCCAACATATCAAAAATGTAAAGGACCATCTTACCTACTAACACTTCTCATTTTGCAAAAGGGCACTAAGCAGAGCTTTTAGAAGAGCTGAAGAGTAGAGCCACAGTTTACCTGGGCATCATCTTGCTTTTCAAAAACTCTTAAATCCCTGTCAACAGATAAAAAAATCTCAAGATATTGATGAATCTTATGAAAAGAAATAAAGGTACCTTAGGCAGGATTGTAAATACCAGATTTCTATTCCTAAGTGATGTTGTGCTCTAGTCTTCTTTTGAAGAAAGGAATCAGAAACCCAGGAAGCCACAACTGAGGCCAAGTTAACAGTACAGAAATAGGCTGCCCAACCTCATGCTTGGTTCTCACAGCAGTCCCTAGTTGCCACATTTTTCCCCCGCACAGCTGTAAGAGGGGAGAAGGTGGCTCAGGCTACCCAAGGCAGCCCATGCTGTGCTGGTAGAGCATTGTCATGGCAGATGAAGGTTGCCACTCACTTATCTGGAGAAAACATTGCATAACAGTCTCATTTCTTGGGAGACGGTCAGCATGATGTAAGACACACAGGGAAGTCACCATACCACTTAAAGTGCCCATACTTGTGATCTGTTAGGTGCAAAACCCTGGCAGCATATTATAGGTGTGTCCTTTGATTTCTCAATAGATTGTGCCCGCAGACTCAGGAACAGCTAGTACTTAACCCACTGTGTTAACATAGGGGAAAACACTAAGCACGAAGTCACTGACCTGTCAAGCTTATATGTTCTGCATTTTCCTTTTATTCCCTTGCTGACATATTTACATCTCAATCCTCAATATCACAGCTCCATGGCTTCAGTCTTCACCTACTACAGGAGTAACAAAATAAGACTCCTTTAGCATAGTAGCCTCCTCTATTGGAAAATTACTTGATGCACAGCTAGGGACTTGACATGTCCCTCACCATGAAGCCCACACAGATTTTTCCAGAAGTGATAGTAAAAGACATCTACTACAGATATGCTTAGCAGGCAGCCGGAAGACAGACAAGAACTACAAACATGAGCTTGTAATTATAGCACAAACTGTTTAGTGGGGTCTCTGTACAGGTATTGTAGCAACAGAGCTACAATCTTTTAGACACCGTGCTTTTTCACAAAGTGCAAATAGATTCACAAAATAGTTTCATGCTCAAGTTAGCCTTCACAGAAATTCCCGGTAGTATAATTTTATTTAATATAAAGTTAAAAAGTAGACACCCATTATTGTATCTGAAGGATAATGATTCATGCCAAGCAATAGCTTTCCTTAGAACAGGAAAATACAATATTGAATCTGAACTGTTTTCACACAACTGTCCGGATGCCAAGAAGAAACCAATAAATTTTCCTCCCATTAAAAAAAACAAAACCAAAAACCAAAAAAAAGACAGGATAATCTGACAGGAGCTCCTAAGCATCATGTTCTCTAGTAAGGAAGAATCCTCTAGTAAGGAAGAATCCTTAACACTTTGTGGATAGAGTCCATGTATTAGCGTTATTACTACAAGTCTTCACAAAAAGTTTTTGTTTTTTCCTTTAGGCTGACAGCTTACTCAGCTAAGCAATCACTGATGCTACCTGTGAGTGATTCCTCCCCAGCTAGGGAAGACAACTTGACATTGTAGAGGCACAACACTCCTGTGAGATCCACAGTTTACAGCTTTTCTGTTAATAGCCACTATAGGATCAAGTATGTTCGACCCCATCTTGCTTCAAAAAACACTTTCCCTTACTGATATTAAGCTCCCTGCAATCCTTTGTTCATACTGAAGCTTTAAAAAAAGCTCAAAGTGATTTACAATTGACTTCACACCGGTTGCCACCTTCCTCCCCCTACCCCAAAACAGATGCTTCCAACTGCAGAGTGACTAGACGCAAGTTTTGGACATGTTAGCTGAGCAGACTAGGTCAGATGCAAGTCACACAAAAGACTAAGGGTTCAACACTGTAGAGGAACACAAGAGAGCAACACAGTAATTTAACTTAAAGACAAAGATATGTCCATACTGGTTAGCTGACCCTTTTCTCAGTAGACACCGTCAATATATTTTTCCAGTAGATATTTTTGAGATGTCCTTACTTGTAAGTCTGGGCAGGCTGTGCTTGCTTAGGCCACCTAACTGCAACTTCATAAAACTCAATAGTTCTTGTTTAGTCTCTGTCAGGAATCAGTGTATTCACCTTCAGGGAGAAGAGACACATACAGAAGCCTGTTATGTTACAACAGCTGTATGCTTGGTATTTCAGTAGCATAATTTAAGGTTGACACCAACCTCTGCTGGTCGTTTTCCTTCCTAAGCAGCACTGCTCCAGATGACACTTGCCCGTGTGGACGTGGTTCTGCACTGCGGTCTAGTGAGACATTTCAGCTTTTCATTCTCTGTACAGCACATGCTAGGACTAGGAGTCTGTCATCTGACACGGCTCCCGAGACCCACGTTGCTGAACAAAGATTCAGGAATGACTTGAGAAGTGCCTGTTTTCTTACCAAGTCTGTGTTTCCCAGGATTGCATCTCCTTGGACAAAGAAACCCTGAAGGCTGTTGCATAGTGCTGCAGATCATCACACTGCAGTGGAAATACAGCTACAAGACAAGAATATTTATATTATGTGTAGAGGAGTCTTATCTGGCAAATATCTGGTATGTGTACTGACCCCAAAGGAGATGAACTGAACACTGCTAAGTGGCTAGTGTTTATTTACTACTCTTATAGTGTTATGCCTTCAAGGAGGTGGCTAATAGCCCCAGGCTGCACCTGGCCAGCTGAGGTCTTACACGGCATTTGCTGCATGCACAGCTCCAGGGTCACGTATTGGGACTGCCAACAGCATGTGACAGGCCAGGGAGACATCTCACCTGCTCTTGTAGCAGAGTTGTGCCTTGTACAAAGGTGAACATCCTCACTTCAAATCTCTTTAGATGCTGAGGAAATTTTACTCTGAGACTATAGTTAACTTCATGGAAGACTGTTCTGTAGGAGTCTTCGCTGTTTTCACACCTTTTTGGGGAAAGTGAAAGACAACATATTTAATTTAAGCCTTCATCACTTCAACTGGATCTTTAAACAAGTCAAGGAGATGGACTGTGGAGGAACTTCCCTCTCTGTTTTCCTCTGGCCATAGGTGTATGGCTAGAGCCTTCCCCATTCATGGTCCCTGCCTTTGGCCATAGTCAGGGTTGCTTCTTGTTCTTTCTTTCCAGCTGGAAGCTGTTAGCTAGAAGTACTTCTGGCCACCCTTATGACCCTCTGCCACCCGAAGGCTTAGTTCACTGTGCTGACACCGACATGCACTCCACAGCCTAGCAGCAATTGCCCATTCAGGACAAAATAATGCATCCAAGTTGATTTCTGTCCTCTTCCCCTTTCCTCCCAGCTAAGGCAAGGGGCCTTGGGCTGACCAGTTACCAAATACAGTAGGGAAGCCCTCCTTACCCATTTATAAGGATGGGCCACTGAGGAAGGCTGTCCTGGCTTTGGGAGTTTGTAGCCCAACAGTCATCCAGGTTTAGTTCCAGTCTCGCATCTTCAGGCTGGAGGAGTTCAACTTCAAAATACAGTGCCTCCCTCAGGTATTTTACCACAGGATACTCCAATTCCTGATAGGGGTCTGAATAGGATTTCTCTAGAAGAGAACATTGATGTTAGAGTTTTCTTTTTTGCAGAGTAAGTATTCATGAACTCTCTGCTTCATTCTTCTTGCCACCACCATTTACTCTGGCACAGTAACGATAAAAACTGGGAGAGCATATGAGTGTCAGCAAATGGGGATAGGATGGCAGAAAAATAAGAACTGGTAATGAAAGTAAAGATCTGAACTGTATTCCTTGGTTCTGAATTCCCAGAAGAGAGCCATTCCTCCTTCTGCAAAAACCTATTGGGGTTAAGATGCTATTCAAAACTGTCTCTAGAAAGATAAAAAAATTATAAACATGCATCAGTGCCACTCCAGTCAGGGAGAGGGTTTGGTTCAGGCTTCAGTTAGCCTTTTCTGCCAGTGTAGTTACCATTTTACAGCAGTATTACATGTAGCTTCCTTCCCTGACACAGGTTACAATTATTTCGGTCAGTGCTAACCCCGCTTAGCAACACTTAGGGAGTTGATAGGGGAGAAAAGCTGATATCACACCTGCTACACAAAACTTCTAGCATGCCCAGACCAAGCAGGAAACCCACAGGAGTCTGATCCACTATAGATACTTGACCATTTGTATTGCATTCTGGAATGGAAAACTTCTGTTAGAGGCCTTAAAGAGGTTTCTACATCATCCTTGGAGATATTCAAAAGGTCATCTGGATATGGTCCTGGGCAACTTGCTCTAGGTGGCCCTGCTTGAGCAGGGGGGGTTGGACAAGATGACCTTCAGAGGTCCCTTTCCACCTCAACCATTCTGTGAAGTCTAATCATAAATGTTACCTTTGAAAAGCTTCAATGAAAGAGCAAGAGAGCCAAAGCCTGGCTTAATACTGGGTGGTGGGTTCTTCTTAGATTCATATTGGACATCAACAGTTTGCTTGATTGCATACGAGCATACAAATTTCAGTCTGAAGGAAGAGGTTTAACATTAGATTTTAGAAACCAAAACACCTCGGACAACTTCTAGGGAACGACACTTACTGGTATACTGGTGTATCATTGCCAGGTCTGAAATAGAGTATATCGTTTTCATATGCCATGGTTGTGCTATTGAACTGAAAGATACACATCATGACAAATAGGACAGTTATGTTAGAGTTTACTTTGGTTTTGACACAATATCCACATCCCTTCACTTGACTGGCAGATTGCCCTGAGCACAGTATGCTTAGGAATGTCCAGAAATTACCAGCCAACAGCCCTATGCCTACTGGACTAAAGCTGACTACAGCTGACAGCTATGCCATAGTCAAGAAGAAACAGATTATTAGCTAACAATACTTTGAACATGACCTAACACCCCAGAAAGGAATGTACTGGGCCTAAGAGATCAGTTGTTTCTGTTGACAGAATAAGTGTCTAGCATAAGATGCAAAACTCGCAGAAGTAAGCTGCTTTTGCGTTGACCTGAATTTGAGCATGATCTGATCCTTTGTTATTTTGACTGTTTTCTATTTATGCAGTACGCAGGTGGCAGGAACAGGACCGACTCTAGTCTTGGGCCCGTTAGTCATAAGAACACCTCATCAGCTTTTGCAAGGCATATGAGTGTATATCAACAGTGTAAACTTACATTCAACTCCATTACTAAAAAATTTGGAGGTGTCAAGCTGAAAACTAGTTTCAGAAAGCACCTCTGGCCTTAAAAACAGTTTTTACCAAATAAGAACTTCTGCCCAACTGAATTTAGTATCCTCAGAAAAGGAGTATAGATTATTACTTATCAAAAAGTCAGCTATGACCTTCTTGCAGCTTCTGCTCAACTCTGAATCTCTGCCAGTTCTAGTAATAACCCTACCCCAATGCAGAGTAAAATTCACGTGACTAAGCCCTTACCTTTCTATTTGTTCCACAAGTGTTCACATTGAACTTGAAGGTTGCAGTCTTCTCTGTCACTAGACTGGGTTTACACTGTCTGTCCCTCAACACAAGCAGGCTGGTGTCCAGGTCTGCAATTCCTACCAATTTCACTGCAGTAATAACCACAGTGCCATTGGGCAGGCACTCTGAAAGAGAAAATACAGCGATCCATACAAATCAGGACTCAAGCTCCTTTATTCTGTAGCCTAGCACAACAAAGATTTGCATGGATTTGCTAGCAAGTGTTTTGGCAGCTCATGAGGATTAAGTTTTGAGCAAGACTCTGTTCACCACTAACACTTGATTTTCTTCAAGCTAACTGCCAGTAGAATGCGTGCTACATGGGTGAATTTTGTGGTTTTACTCATGTTTTTCCTCCCAGGTTCTCTCCTAATGGGATTTTTCTAGCCAGGATATTCAATACATTCAATCCAGATGAGTAGCTTTGGAATGACTAATTTATGAGCTTCCTACCCCTAACCTCCCTCTCCCTAAAAAGAAAAAAAAAAAAGAAACCCAAACCAACCCAAACAAAAAAACAACCCACCCAAAACAAAAACCACAAACCAACCCCAAAACCCCTTTAAGACCTTCATGCTTTTGGAGGTGTGAGGTGAAGTAGTTCCCCACCTCCTTCCCCTTCTCCTGTACTAGACAGGATAGTCACCCCAATCTGTACTTTGACTTGCCTCGCGGCATATTACTTTGTAGGAAATCAGGTAGATAGGGTATCACGCAAATATAAACTCTAGAAACATTTCAGACTGCATGGGCTTGTGTGACTTAGCTATGCAACCCAAAGAGCATTAATAGCTAATCCCCAACATATTATTACGTATTAGCTCTGAAGGTGAAAATCTGCAGGAAATTGAGAAGTCCCTCCTATTGGCCAAGGTGATGCCGTCCTTCAAGGTTAAATGGAGTGAAGCCTTTATTCCAGAGGCATGAAAATCCTAGACATGACAATCACAGGTTAAACGAGAGAATGAAAACACACTGTTCAACTAAAGTATGCAAAACCTAAGTAGGCAGGTTATGACAAGCCAAAGGTGCAAAGTGCCTGATCAAAGCCAAATCCACAGGAGAGATATTTTTAATCTAGAAGCTGACACAATGAGTTTTTTCAGCCGTTTTGCAATAGAGTGCAATACAAACTCCATTGCATGTACGATTGCCATTAAAGATAGCTCAGCCTTAAAGTGCTTGCAGAATGTTTTTTTTCTTGACTACTTCTGTCAATATTAACCAAGGAAAATTAAAGTGTTCTTCCAAGGGCAGAAAGTAGTCCTCCATTAATCCTTTGAAGCCTGTCTCAAAGGGAAGTTTTATTTTATGACCTTCAAGGACATAGTGTATCATGTTCATATCTCACAGCTAGAGCATGCCTTTTAATAGCTACATGCTAGCATCCTTACCTCATAGTTCACGTGGGAAGAAAGGAAAGGGACAGAGATTGCCAAGTGAGTGCCATTGTCCTTCAGGCTATAGTTGTACTTCTGCGCAGCCTCTGGGGTCAGGCGCCAGTCTGAGATGAAGGGTAGCCAGTTTTGGTCCACATTCCCACGAGTGATAGTGAGATGAAGGTTCCTCCCATCACAAAATCCTCTTGCACTGGGCAGTACTGTAATACAGTCAAGAGTCAGCCAGCATGCTAGCTGTCAGAATTTAATAGGGCTATTTAGGACTGACAGTATCCCTGGCTGAAATAAGCCCAGTTAACAGCTGAGTTCGCAGCCAGGTTAGTACAGTTTTGCTCAAGTTCCACTAGTTTACCTGCGTCTTTAACAGTGGACACTGTAATGACTGGGACAGTGAAGGTCTCCCTTGTTGGATGGGTTATGAATGCAAGTGTGACATTCAGGGTGTATGATCTCACATCCGCTGTCATGTACTAGGAAAATCATATATAGAAATAAAAATAACCAAGTGACATCATCATTTCTATACCATGGTATGCTGCATTGTGTTAGTACACACCTCTTTCTTAATGCTTGGTGCATCAAATGGAACTTGTATTACATAGGCTTTGCTTCCATTAGCATATCTGATCTCGTATGTTAGATATCCATGCTGAACAGCTTCAGATACAGCAACAGTTGCCCCCTCAATGGTTAAGTTCACAAGCTCCACATCTGGGAGGAATGTTCCCACTGTCACATTCATTAGCCTCGCACTCAGATTTGAATCTGAAAAGGAAGACAGTAACATTAAGCTCTTATCAGTACCAAAACCTTCAGTAAATTCAATGTTAGGCTACTTACTGTTGGTTATAGCAATTTCTACTTGTTCAAATGGTGTTTCTATTTCCTTGATGATAGTATGTTTGGTTAGTCCCCATTTGTTATCTTCCCACTGATGTTCCAAGAATAGGTTGATGGTGTATTTTGCCCCATGCTGTCCACTGCTCACAGAAGTCTAGAATTTCAAATCAACACCTTTGATATAATATGATTTTACATTGAAGTTAAAGTTGCATTGTAGCGTCTCAAGGTCTAGCTAGAGCTCCAAACAATTGCCCTTCTCAACTTTGTGGACCTGCTTTTATACTGGGAGAGAAGTCTGTGAAAAAAACACCATCTCTGAGGAATCGTGAACTCCTAAGTGCCACTTACTATATCACTATTATTGGCACTTGTTGTATCACTATTATGGGCTCTATTTTTGCTTAAGAGTTTAAGATTATCTCAGAATACTCAGGAGACTTCCTTTTGAAAATTGTCCCCTGCTCCCAAGTTTCAAAGCAACAGGGGCCTTTCACCAGTGAAAGGGCTCCTCCTGCAACTTCCTTTGAAGTTCATTTGTTACAACATTTGCCAAGGATTCAGGCCCACTCCAAGCAACTAGATTTAGATGTATAGTCTCAGCCCATCCCAATATCATATGGTCTGGTGGACAAATAGGTTGTTCCCATTCTCTTAAATGGTCTGTGTAAAATACAACAGAACCCACGCATGCTTTACAGTCCAGTTAGGACTGTCTCCAGGGAGTATGACATCAGGACTGAAAGGTGAAAGCTCTGCGTTAACTTGAGGAAGGAGACAAAGCAATAGTTCCGTATAGGATTCTGTCCATCTGTGCTTGCAAGAAAAGAAATTCTTCATCAAGTGGTGCTTACAAGAGCTGTCTTTGGTCAGGACTTGGGATTTTTAATATATCCTTTCTTCCCCCTCACCCCCATCCTTCATTTGGAAGGAACAGGATGAAAAATTATCCCTTCCCAGAAAAAAAAAAGAAAAAAGAACAGAAAGAGTACTTTACCTGCCACCTAACATAAATTACTAACCTTGTAATAGCCACCTTCTGCACCTATTGGTATCTTCATTGTAATTGCATTTAAGTCATTCGATAACACATATTTCCTGGAAGCCAATTCTTTGGTAGAGAGTTTGCGTAGATCCACACCAGCTTCAACAAGCACATCCTTAAAGCTAGTTGCTCCAGCAGAGAGCGGTTGAATATATTTTGGAACAGTCCAGATGATTGTTTCGTTAGTGTAGTCCACACCATCTTAGGGACAAGATATGAAAGCTGTCAGCTCATTACTCTAGTTGTAAGTCAGTCCCTATACAGTTATGCACTGGAGTAAGGTACTGCATTTCTCACCTACAGGACATGCCACAGCAGTATCCACCATCATGATCATCCATCGCTGCTTGTAAAATGTACTTGATCTCACTGCAGAAAAGGTAATTCCCTGAGCCTGTAGGAAGAAATCTGGTTAGACCTACACATCCTGGCAGCTTGCTGGGCCAGAATGAGCATACCAACCTCAACCAGCTGAACTTGCACAGCAGTGTATGGTATTCGCAGCAGAACCCTGGTGTCTGTGGTGTTGAGTCCATAGCCTGCACTCCAAGCATCACTCACAAGCAGAGCCTTTTTTTCTTCTGGCTGATGAAACACTATTTGCCATATTGAGGCTTCTCCTGCTTTTGCCTACCCAGAGAAATTAATCAGCAGTTTAAACATTCTGTTCAAAGTAACTTCTTATTTACCACATTGAATGATTTATTGTACTGAACTGCCCAGCAGTTTTGTTCCCTTATTCTAAATACTGCTAGTGTGGTACGGCTCCAGCCTTCCCCTGCTCAGCCTCTCACGTGCAGAAAACTTTCCATATTAAGATCATTGGAGATTAACTGCACTGCTGCATTGCAAATATAGGGTCCAAGAAGAAAAAAGCCTATCCACAGTTCACTCCTGGTCCATGAGGTCTTAGAGAGCGTTTTTGTTGCACGGTCTCTTGCCTGGGGAAGACCTGATTTCTAGGCTCTTTGAGAAATCAGTTTCCATTTCTTTCTTGGAGACATGACCTACAGATGTCTGTATTTCTAACGTATAAGATCTCTGTGCTAAAACCATTTGGTACAGAAGTTCTGCCCTTCCTACTTAAGTGCTTTTTGAAAGGAATTTTATACTCTGCAGGTATAGAATAGAAGGATGTTGTGCCAGAAGTAGCACTAGCTTTTACTAGGAAGAAAACCTGTAGTTTTACCTCTGGAAAGGCAAGAGTCCAGTCCTCGGGTTCATCTTGAATGAAGTCTTTTACAGTCTCTGGAACCTCCCTCCTGACAAAAACCTGAAGGGAAAAAGCCTCTGTAAGGGGTTTGCTGGTGGCACTTGTTTACTTGTCTCCAACACCCTGTAAGTCTTTTTCAGTACTTTCAGAACAGTATAGGATTGAGAAGGGAGACTAGCATTTCCTAAAGGGAGGTTCCCACCCCTTTCAAGTAAAAAAAAAAAAATTGGCATAAAATGCCGTCATGCATGGTGCATTATCTGTAGTACACTTGATTTCAGGTTCTTTTTATTTTTTGTATATCTTCCCTTTTCTGCTTCCAGTTAAAGCCCATATCCTCTTCAAAGCAGAGTCCTGCCCCCCCGCTGCTTCTCCCCAGCAAATTCAGTAGGGAAACTTCCTTCAGAAAGTATACATTTTTGCTATCATCTCAAATAAGATTTGTTGAGGCAACATTCAGTGAGTTCAATCCGTTAGCTCAACCTTTTGAATACTATTTCACAACTTTATCGGCTATTAATGTTGGCTAGTAGGCTATATAAGCATAATATAAATGTGTCACTAAACTCAAGATGCATGCTGTGCATTTACTACTGAGCCGCTCATGGTGAGGCATTCAAATTCTGTTTCCAATACACATTCACAGCATCTAAAAAGTTTCCAAAGAGAGCATCTTTGAGTATTTACCTTCTTACCTTGTTTTAAGCACCTTCCCATTTGTACTTCCAGTACTTACCTCCATGTAGTTACTTTCACATACTAACTCTCTCGGACTCCATGGTCCATAATGGCAACTTGCACTTTTCAGATCAGTTGCAGCATTTTTCATATCAGGAGTATACGATGCTTTGATTTGTACAGTTACTGTGAACACATCTTTCTGCATGGACACAGGGAGCACTTGCTTGTTAGACCAATTTTTCCTAGTTAGACACCATCTAACCTTGTGAATTAAGAGTAACTTACAAAATCCACCCACCAGCCTCTGCACAGAAGAGCAACTCCACTCTGAAGCATTACTATTTTCTGTTTGGTTAACTACATAGGCTATATGTCTATAGGTGTATAGCTACATAGCAACATAAATACTTTGGGAGCAGCTTCAACCTTTCACATAGCCCAGAGCTGGGCAAAAAAAAAAGCTCCCTAAAATATAGCTGATCTTGTGTTTTACGACATAGTAGCAGTGAGCAAGCAACACAAGCAGCCAAAGCTTTTGAACTTTTACCCTAACGTGTTTCAGACACTAAATACTAGAGCAGAGTGCAACACAGCTGCCAGACAGAATTCCCTATTCTTATCCAAGAGAAAACAGTTGCCCTTCAAGGACATATGTGATATGCTTCTTCATGTGTTCATCTGTAGGCTATTCAAATGTGAATACCATGGAATATTCTCAGACCTTTGGATACACTTGAGGAGAATTAAACCATTTTCTGCTAATAGATGTTCAAGATATTACAACACCTCAATTAATACCTAACAATAATTTGGTAATCTTTTGCATAAAGGTCATATACAACAGCACTGTAGTCAAAATACATATAACAGACTTACCTCTAAACGAGAATGGCAGCTTAGTGCAGAAGCACGAAACTCAATGTTACTCCAACTGCTGTAAGTTACTGTATAACCACACTGTGATGCCATGGCCTCATCTAGCTCCCAGGCTATGCCAGACTGATCTATGGGCAATTAGTGAAGAACAGTATTAATGAGTATAATTCTTGCTCTGCAAACTGCCTCAGCAACCTGCCCTTGTCCCAGGGTTCAGCTGACCCTGCTCCAGTACAGCCCAGCTGCATGCCCTGGGCTCAGACGTAAGAGAGAATTGCAAAGTGGTGAAAAAGAGCTGTAACAAAGTCTATAGAAAGTAAGAAAGGTAGAATTACAGACAGACTGGGACAGGGAACACAAGCAGCTCAAGGACTGAAGATGAAAAAATCTCCAACATGTAAAGATATTAAATCCTAAAGAGGCAAAAACCCCAGTAAGCACAGAACAGACAGATCATCAATGTCAAAGTTATGAGGATTGACAGATGATGACAGCCTAGCAACATCAGGACTCTGATCTGTGGCTGGCACAGGCCATGTTTCTCTGAAGCCTGCCTGGCCAACAGAGTCTCTTCAAGGGTCTAACCAGGATGACGAGCACACTAAAGCTTAGCCTGGGTTTTCCTAGGCTATAAAACCGTCTTTGTTGGCTTTTTTTTTTTAAATCTTTCTCTTCCAAAAAGAATTGCTTTGTATTTTCAAGCTATACATATCCCAAATGCGGAGTGTCTTTATGTATGGATGAAGATGCCTGAACAAAGAACACACATTAAGTAGGTTTTTACACAAGGTTAATATTCTAGACAGACAGATGTTATGTTATGGACTATATCTAGTTAGACAGCTAACTAGCATGGAGAACTAGTTCAAGTCTGAGTTTACATTTTATGCATATAATCTTACACCTGATGATGTTTATAGCCCCAAAGTTATCTCACTCTGCGCTTCCAGGGCACTCTGTGGTGCTTTTCACTCAGATGTACCACTTGTTGATTACTAAGCCTACAGCCAGGGGGCCCAGCTAATTTTTCTTAACTTCATTAAGAATTTATATGCCTCCACCAGGTCCCTTAGCTGTAAGCAAAGAAAGTGGAGAGCCACTAGTGCAAAATCAGCAATGTAGTGCCAGCTTCAGCCGGTGTATTTTCAGAATAGTATGTGCTGTTACTGGGGAACATTTTTACCAGGAGGGAAATCCACCAGCATTAGTGCTCCCTCAGTAAGTTTGCAGACG
>NW_009223037.1:0-6281 GCF_000690835.1 Fulmarus glacialis | reverse complement strand
CCGCGCGGGGACACCCCACCCCGCCAGCGGGGGCTGCACCGCCCCGCCCGCAGGACCCCACGCGTGTACCGAATTTTCTCAGGGGGGTGAGATGGGCTGCGCTCTTAGCAAGCTAATCGTAACCATCAAGTACCAAAGACGTACGTGGAAAAAGCAGCGGCTCTACCATCCGGACTAATTTTATTTAACACAAACATTTAGGCACGTAGCTTCAAGTAGTTGTACATTTAACTTATCTTTTCAGGTGATGGCCGTTGGTACCGAGCTCTTGTTCTAAAAGCTTCTCAGTCTGTGGTGAAAGTACTATACGCAGACTATGGGAACACAGAAACTTTACCACTTTCAAAGGTGCTGCCAATCACTGATTCCTACTTAAAGCTGCCTTTTCAGACAATTACATGTAAAAAAAAGGAAAAAAAAAACCCCAAAACAACAAAAAAAGGCCAAATACAAAAAACTCCACCCAAAACCCAATCCTGTTAACCAGAACCAAACAGGAATAACTTGACTGGGTACAAAAAATTTCTGCTGTCTAAACTGTTTCTTCAAGAAAAAGTACTCCATTTTACTAAATACTCAGATATTTTAAGGAAACTTCCCTAGGCTTTGCTCTCTGTCCCTTCTCCGTAAGATGCAGGGTAGACTACAAAACACAGGGACAGTTAAAAAGGTACTACTAAAAATCAAGTGTTTTCTCTGTGCACCATTCTATACAAGTTTAAATATAAAAAAATATTAAAATGCTTTGTATATACAAGCATATGCAGTCATAGAAGAGATTGTGTGCTCTTAAAAGAGATGTCTACAGCAAATTTTCTTCTGCTAATAATACAGTGGTATCATATACCACTCGATTCCAATTACTTAAGCCCTTCATAGTCGCAACTTTTTCATGACATATAAGAAATCACATGTTGCTCAAAAATAGAAAACACAATTTTATGATCAACATGATCTGTTCTGCCTAGTGCTTTATTCTGCATCTCGTCCTAAGTGGAGAACAGGCAAAGAACACGTGCAAGTCGTCCTTGTCCGAGGGGGATCACAGCATACCTCTCGAAGCTGGAGGTACAGGAAGAATTAACAGTACGTGCATTTAGAAGTTTCTTCTGCTCTCTCCATTCATTTGGACAATATTTAAAATGTCCTTTTCCTCCCATAGTATTTAGATTAAACAGCATCTCTAGAAGCTTTAAAGAATCTGAAGATACAGGAGAGTTTCTTTCGATCACTAGAGATGAACATATCGTGCGAGAAACATGTAACTCCACTTGGGTCCAGACTCTTCACTGCACAGCTGACCTTTCCAAGACTCAAAACTCTTCTCTGATGAGCACAGTTCGCTGTTGCTCACATTTGAAAAGAGAAGGGAGCGGGGCAGTAACTCTTCACGGTTTATCCGTATCATCACGGAACACGAAGTAAAATTTCTATCACTCTGGTTTAAATTTGTGAAGGTACTGTTCCTCGATGACATGCTTTCTTCTGCTGCAAGCTGACGTACATCATTAAGTCCTAATGAGCAATGCTGGTTTACTGACTTAGGTTGAGGTATAAAGACAAATTTGTTCTTATAATTGCTTTTTCTTCTCAGATCTCAGCCTACTCAGTGCCTTGCATGAAGATGGCAAAAAAGCTGGTGAAAAGTGCACATTTTGACTTCAAAAACAGTATAAAATTATTCAGAATGCACATGGCAGCAACCAGTAACCTGTGTCTTTAGGAATATTGTTTATTTGTTTTTGTAAACAACCCCATTTTTAAACAAATTAAAAATACATTGGAAAGTCTCTCTCTATATATATACACAGTACATGTTCAAACTTCATTGTGATGCCATGGTTTAAGCAGAAAAACAGAGTTCTTGACCCAAAACTCAGCTGCAACAACTACCTTCGGCAGTACAGCACACCGTGCTGCCGAGACCCGGCCCCTTCAGGAATACTTCATTTGTTATTTATCACCTGAACCGTTTTCCGGCCGTAGTGGTAATAGCTGTACGCAGACGTTACCGTTGTGAAAGCTGTGATGCACCTTTGGGGAAAATAGTTCCTGTAAGTCACTTGAGTCTAAGTACGATAATAAAAAGCGTTATTTTTAAGTGTCTTTCCTACTTTTCACTACAGTCAAGGACTATATCCTACAGAAACGCAGTTTACAGTTTATATGCTGAAATTCAGCACTAAGTGGAGGATTAGATAAACAAAGGAACTGCCATCCAGCACTACATAGCATGCTTCTGTTTAACTGCATACTCGGCCAAATTTTTACTGTATTAGCACTTGTTTTAGAAAAAGGAAGACAAAAGATTCAGTATTTGTAGCCTACATAATTTTTACGAGCTTGATAACTGACTGATGTGAGAAACTATCCCTTGGTAGTATGAAAGGGGAGAGTTCAAATCATACAAGACTTGAACTTACCATTTTACCAAAGCTAAAGCGCAAGTTTCTGCTTCAGCCTCTTTTGTTCCCTTCCCAGAAGCTGTGTAATAACCATATATATTTCTAAGTTAGCAGTGCTCCTCTGAGTCAAAGGCTGACACCATTCAGGTGTGAGCCACCGCTACAGTCCCGCTCCTCTGTGACCGCTGCCCTTCCTGGACACACTGCCGGACTCATCCTGGTCATTTTTGAGTGTTTATAGAGGACCCTGGTAAGTGACACCTAGTGTTTCTCCATTACTCACAACACGGTAACTCTCTCAGAGTCCCAGGCAAGCAGCAAGGTAAGCGTCTTTCACAGATGCAGTTCCAGATTTGGCTTTCCAACAGGATGAAAAACCACATTGACTGTTAAGACCAAGGTTCCTACTTCCTTAAAAGCTTGGGTTTTGCGTTTGGTTTTCGTTTTTTTCCTCTAGAAGACAAGTTACACTGGATTTTCTGCTACTTTAAGTTAGTAAGTAATTCTGCTATCTGCTGTTCAAGCCTCTTTGTTCTTAACTCTTACCTAACTGCTCAGGAGAAATAACTGCACTTGTAACACCTGCCGTCAGCTACAATTCAGATTCAGATACAGTTCAGATCTCCAACGCTAACAGTGAAAGGAACAGCCATTATTTAGGAGGTGTTTAAGCTTCTGTATGCCTGTTTTCATTCAATCCCTCCCCTTCCTTCCTATTGGCTAGCAGGAATCACCGATTTCTTCAGGTGCTTTTCAAAGAGGCTTCAGAAACCTAGATTTCAAGATAGCAGGTGCAGTATAAAGCAAAAATAAGAAAACACTTCCCGTCTATTTTTACTGATCAAGGTTGCTTTTTCAAGGACACTTACGGCATGAATAAAGAAAGAACCCATACAGCCTGTCTTCCCACTCCCTTCTTTTCTATTAATCTGAATTTATACTTTGCCTCTGTACACCATGTCTATTCTGAAGACTTGTTTCTTAGCTATTATTCCTGGATCTTAACTAGTTTCATTTGACTACTTTTTGCTTGTATAGTAAATTCAGTACCAATAAAAATCTAGCTCCTGTATCAGTTAAGAATAAACGTGTAAAAATACAGGGTCTATTACACCATCTCGGCACAGTTTTTTTGTTCCACAAAAATCTCAATTACCAGTTTCTGTAGGAGTACATTAAATTATCTGAAAAAAAGTGAAGAGATAAGTTACCATAACGTCTGCAGATATATGCTGTCCACATAATTGAAAACAGGAGCTGCTAAAGAAGCTGCCACCAAATACCGCTGTATTCATCTGATAAAAGCAAAATAGGGAAATGTGACCAAAATGAAGACGTGTACTATGCAAGGAATACCAATATACACTTTTATTACTGGTTTAAGTATTAGTCTATATCCAGAAAGTTTATTTAGAAACTTCTTTTAATGAAGCATCTTACGTACTCAAAATTAGCACGTGCTCTGACAGAGTATAGTTAAAAATTTTTCAGGATGTAAGTTGCCTCCAAATTAGTTGGCACTATTTTTAAACTGCACTCAGCAGCAGCAGCAAGCAGCGCCCACCTCCAAACTACACACCACCCCAAGCACTGAGGAGTTATCTTCTGTAACGAGTTACTACTCTTACCTTGCTAATGAATGTTGGTTTTAATTGGGCAGTAGCATAACAAGGGTTAAAATACCTACTGAGTGTTCTCTGTTGGGGGATAAAAGAGAAGAAAAAAAAGGCAATTCTAGTGTATTCAATTTGATATACGTCTTCACATGATACAGAAGAAAAGTCAATTGTAGCACTAAAGGATTATACTGCTCTTATATGATGTATTACACATCATACACAGGAAAAAAAGTTATCAGTAGCTCTGACTCATCTTTATGAAACCTATTTTCTGAAATACTGTTCTGCTTACAAATCTATCTGGCAAAAGAACAAGCACAGCATTATATCTTAGGCTATCCACCCAAGTTTAGAGCAACCATCAAGTCTCAAGATGAAAATCTCTTGGTTACAACTTCATTAAAGGCTTATTCATTTCTCTATACTTGTAAAAATACAATAGATTTCATAAACTTACCGGTGGAGAAAGAGTTTTGTATCGCACATAAAAAACAGCAGCAATGAGCGCTACATCCCTCAGAATAATCATGGAAGTAAGTGAAACTGAAAAACCAAGCCAACAGGATCTAGTGAAAAATCACGCCCATGATTAAAACCAAAACCAAACTAAAAAAGCACAAAACATGAAACAAGAAGAAATAACCACTCTCAACTTCTTCTGAACAGGTTTTATGTATGACTGAAGATTTTTAACATGACTTCTGAAAGGGCTTAATCTGAAGTCTTGAAAAAATCCAGTCTATGAGAAAGTTTTTGATATAGCTACTAACTGCTACTGCCTTAAAGAAAGTACATTTGAAAATGGCAGTACATGCTAGTTATTTTTGTATATGGCAGCACATGCTTTTTGTGAGGTCTATTGGGGGGCGGGGTTAAGTATTTAATAGGACCAAATAGCAAAGTGCAACTGACAAAGCAAGAGTTCCACGGGATACAGTTTTCCCTCCAGAAGCACAACAAATATTACTATACATAAAATTAGCTTCTTTACCTTATATAGTACATGCAAGTAATGACATTTCTCACCTGGGATAAGATTTGCACAAGTTAGGCTTACATAGAGCACACTGATGAGAATTTTATCAGCCAGAGGATCAAGAGCACTTCCCAAAGCTGATTTCTGATTAGCCCAGTTTCGTGCAATAAATCCATCCAACTAGGAAAAACAAATTCAATGTTTCTCCGTTAGAAAACTAAGAATAAAAATACCTTATATATGGTACTGTTACAAAGATACTTCATGAACGACATCACATAATACAGCTAGTTTAACTAAGATGAAATATGATACCTGTTAGCTGGTATTTGTATCATGCTTTTTTCACATTACATTCCAGATTCTGGAAGCCTCTGAACATACTCAATTCTCATTATTAAAAAGAAAAAAAAAAAAGAAAGGAAAAACAAAAGGGAAAAAGGAAAAAAGATAACTAATGTTCTAAAATTTACACAATTATTGTCATGATGGGTGCACCGGGTACACCTACATATGGTAACGGACCACTAGATGCATAAGCGCTGACTGGACAATGCCCACCTGGGGCTGGTCAGGGAACCCCGATATCCCCTTTGCTCCACCAGCACTAAGTCCCCTTCGGCTATCTGCGAGCTCCCTTCGCAATGTCGCAAAGGATGTATATACCATTTCTAGAAAACAATGAATATAAAAAACTAATCTGTTTATTTATTTCCATTCTACATTGGAGTCTAAATTTCAACGCATGTTAACGGGATCACGGTAACCCACGCTATCCCCAAAGTATTTCCAAACTGATGTAAACATACCAAATCCGTTACGCCAGCCAAAACAAAGACACCTAGTGCAACACTGAAATTTTCTTCAACAATCAAATAGCCTAAAACTGGCGCCAAACCCATTCTTGCCATTGACAGTATATTTGGGATCGTCCAGGGGTTTTCATACTGTAAAGCAAGAAAGCAAAAACTTCAGGCCAGGAAGGCAAACCCTAACTTGCATGTAACAGAATAAAAACCCCCCCTTTAAACCTGACTTAGCCAGAAAGCCTTCTAAGTTCTTGGAAGCAGCCTGCCGTTTGCGCAAGACACACAGACGTGGCCTTGAACTACTAAACATTAACTCAGCCTTCAGAAGGAAAATACGCCGCCACCGAGAGGCCCAAAAAGCTCTTGTTCGGCTGCAAGTCTGGGCGTGACACCTGCTTCCAGCAGGCAGCGCGACTTTTCGCTGTGCGACCCGGCAACAAGTGCTCCCCCTTGGGCCGCACCGCCTCGCCCC
>NW_009223036.1:30780-31030 GCF_000690835.1 Fulmarus glacialis | reverse complement strand
GCAGCTGCCCAGGCTCTGCTTGGCACGCCTTGGCGTAAGGGCGAAACCGTCCCGCCCCGACGCCGCACTGCCGTTCCGGTGGCTCTGCAGCTTGCTGCTTTTGGATCATGTCTCCTCACCCTCCTGGCAGTCGGCTGCCCCGACTAGGTGCTGAAAAGAAATCTTCAGCTTCTCTTTATTTCTGAAGGCGAGGCCCTGCGCCTGCACGTGGCTGGCGGTGAGACTGGCCGTGGCGCGGGGGGGTCGCCCG
>NW_009223036.1:22622-30767 GCF_000690835.1 Fulmarus glacialis | reverse complement strand
GTCTTATTTTATGCTTTAGGCGTGGTTTTCCTTGTTAGCATTTACAAAAGCAGCAGAGGTTGTTCCCTGGAGGTGTTTTGATGACGAGTCCTATTTACTTCAGGTTTTTGCATGTCTTCAGCCTTTGCTTTGTGCTTCGGTTTTGCCCTGGTGCTCACAAGCGCAGGCTGGATGTTGGATGGAAATGGGAGTGTTGGCTGGGGAGGAGGGAACAGCTGAAACTTGATATGGGAGAGAAGCATTCCTTATCTGAGGGGCTCAGCTAGCTGCTCTATTCCTGCTAGCAATGTCAGCTGGGAAAATGCTACTGGTGCTTTTAAAGCTACAGCGCAGGTTTGGGGTGCCTTTTGATTTGCACAGTTGGAGCTATTCTCCCTCTTTAGCTAATGCTTCAGACCCAGCAGGTTCAGAAAGGTAAAAGGAATTGACTGCATTCACTACTACTTCTTTCTGGAATTATCTTTTTGCATTTTCTTGCCTTTGCAAGTGCAAGTCCTGCACTACCAGACTCTACCATTGTGTGAGTAACAGGGCTGACGTGGTGCCTCCCTCAGCACTCCCCCGGTGCTGGCACACGAGGGGGCTTGCTTGTTCTCCTGGCTGTCACTGGTGCACTGGGGACGATCCTGGCGTGGGCCTTGTACAGCCTCATTGTCCTCTGTGCAAATGGTTTAGCATTTTAATTCCCAGGGAGGTGCCATTTCACTATAGATTGTGGCCGTGACTGATAGCGATAGGATAGAGGTCACTGGATCCAGATGGTTCATGGGCAACGCAGAAGCAAAAGTTATTTTGCTGAAGTCCATTCTTCTGCTGGGGCAGGAGAGGAAAATGAGGATCTCATGCTGGGTTTTCCTGTCCCTCCTCCTGAGCAGCAGGTCTGAAATGCATCGGGGAGCAGGGGCTGCAGTGATGTCCATGGAGGCACGGCAGGAAGGTTAGTGCCCTCATTCTGCAGGGCAGGGAGCAGGGCTCTCGGCGCCTTGGAGTGGCGGGTGGGCGATGTGAGGGATGCAGCCCCGGCGGGAGCAGAGGGGCCGTTGCTCAGCCGGGCGGGTTAGCAAAGAGCTGCCGCCTTCAGCTCCAGCGCCAGCGAGGCCCGGGGACGGCAGGGCCAGAGGAGAGGGTCCCTAAGAGGAACCAGTGCTGGGAGCGATGGAGGAAGGTGAGCAGCTGGTCCCAGGGAGGTGCGTTGCGGTGGGGGTCTGCTCTGCGTGTCGCTGCCTCTGGCTGCCTGCTTGCTTGTTGCAGCAGGTCCTGTGCAGATCGAAGCCCGATGGACACTATCCCTGGTCCACAGGTTGTGGTCATCTGCTTGTGGGAGGCTTCGCCAGATGAGCAGGCAAAACTATTTGCCACGCTGGGAGAAAACCACCTTTAATCTCTATTTTCTTCCCTCGTCCTTTGCCAGTGCAGAGGCAGAGTGCTCTGGCAAGCAGCAGGTCTGGGCTGCGTTTGCTGTAGGAGCCTTTTGTGGCTGTGCCCCCAGTTTTATACCGGTGCAAGCTTTTAGCACCGGTGCAAGCTTTTAGCACCGGTGCAAGCAGCCCTGTGTTTCAGTTTCCCAGCCAGCCTGCTCGGCTCTCCTTGCCTGGTCACTGCAGGGCTGACCCGCCGGGCTTGCCTCGTCAGCCGCTCCCTGTGGCTGCAGATGAATTGCACGAAGCCTGCCTTTCTTTTAATCCCATTTCCCAGCAGTGCCGAGCGTGCCGGAGGAGCAGGCGGGGGAGCCCGAGGAAAGGGGCTGCTGGTTGTCTGGGAGACCCGGGGACAACGAGGCGGGAGCAGGCTGTGTGCAGCGGTGGGTTATGCGGCGCCTTCGGGATCTGCAGGAGGAACCGGCAGCTGGCACGGGAACGTCCTTGGAGATCTGGTGGAAGTCCCTGCACGACCTTGGCATCCTCACCCCAACCTCTTTAGCACGCTAAGAAAGATCGAGAGACTCCTCCAGGTAGAGGACAGTTCAAGCAGCCATTGCTAGATGCCGCCTGCAGAGCACAGGCAGACACACAGCAGATGTTGTTTGCGAGAAAGACAAGCTTCACTCTTTTTTGAATGCTAGCTATCTGTGTACCTATCTGTTTTGGAAATAACCAGGGATTGGTTTTATTTTAAATAAAGAAGGTCACCTAGCAGCATGGCTCCCAGCCTCTGCTGTGAGTCACCTTTGCTGACTTGGACCAAGAGAAGTTCCTACCCTTGCTGGCGTGGAGGGGCTGAGAAGGCCTTGGGTGAGCAAGCAGTATTTCCCTGACGTTAGCAGCAGCAGCAGCATTAAGCCATTTCTTGCTCCAAGGCTGGATTCTGTCTTTTATCGCTCCAGCACAAAAGGTTCAGTTATATTTGGAACAGTTCCTGACGGCGGGACGATGTTGCTGTACCTGAAGATAGAGTTTGTGGTGATAAAGCAAGGAAACGCAGTGCCAAGTTTACGGAGCTGGCGGCTAAAATTGGAGACTGGATCAGAGGTCGTCTTTAAGGAGGGAAAGGGATGCGGCTGAGGTCTCACCCGTGCTCCACCGGTGATGGCCCCTGCAAACACCCTCGTCTCTTCTGGCAGGGGGACCAGGCTCTGCTAGAGCAGGAGAGCAGAAGCACGTATGGTTCTTGCAGGGGAAGCTCTGCTCGTCTACTGTGACCTCTCTGGGGTGTGTTGCTCACTTTGCCCTTTCTGTAAGTTGGGGTGTTTTCATGATGTGACATGGATTGGCCTTACCCCATGTCAGGCTTTCTTTAGCACCAGAAAAGGAAAATTCTCTTTATTCAGGAAAAACCAAGCAGATTTCTCAATATTGCTCTGAACACCTGCTGAAACAGGGAACTTGAGGGCAGCTGGGACCCAGGCTTTTGCCATCCCTCCTGGCAGCCCAGGCTCAGGCTCTGTCAATGGGAGGGGAGCAAACCCTGCCGCTAATTTAGGGTTAACCCATGAGTCCAGTTCAAGCTGAAATGTGGTTAGCCGCACTCTCTCTCGATGTCCCTGCCACCTGCAGCCAACTATATGGGTCTTTGTTTCTTCAGCCTTGTGTCACTGTATGCTTTTCAGCATGCGCCATGTTCCAGCCCAGAAACAGCTGGGTTTTGGGTATCAGCAGGGTCTTGTGCATCCAACTTGTGAACTGCTTTGGGCCAACAAGTCCCATGGGATCCTTACTGTCTTGCAGGGATTTAATTCACTTTTGGTAGCTTCTGAATCACCTCTGCAAAGATCCTTTCATTGCACTGCTTGTTCCCTATGTGCTTCTGAGTTCAATGTTTTAACATTTTGAGGTTATTTTGTTCGAGGATTGCTTAACCTTAGTCTCCCTGTGCTAGGAGGGAGCTGTGACTCCAGTCTGTTGGATCCTGGTTTCCTACCTCTGGGGAGATGCACAACTCTTCCTTTAATGAGACAGGTCATTTGGTAAGGCATGGCTCTGCGTGTCCTACCCCCACATACTTGTGTGCATTGCCTGCTTTTTACAGCATGAAATAACAGGGAGTTTCCCTGACTCACTGACTTGGAAGATCGGCAGCGTGGCTGAGCTTTCACTTGCGTTTCCTAACTCTGAGCGTTAGAAATATCTTGGGGAGGAGCTGGTGAACTTTTGAGCTCAGTGGCTGCAGATGCTCTTTGACCGGGGATGCCCAGAACTGCATCGCCGGTCCCCGGTCAAAGAGCATCTCCATCCCTCAGGGCAGGGATGAGAAAAGCCCATAAATTCAGGAGAAAGGCTGGATCAGTTTTCTGTGTCTCCCTGAGTCGGATCTCCTTCAGGAAGCTGCTTTTGATTTATATCCATGCTTCCTTCTTCAGTCTCTCCTGAGACAAGCCCTGACCATGCTTGTTAGACAGTCTAAGTACATCATAAACATATAATACTTCTTTATGCATCGCAGGTCCGTTTTAGAGCTCCTGTGCTGCCAGGGTGACGGGCTTTGCTGGTGGAATGGGTTGGCTTCTGCATGGTTTAAGCTTAGGTGAGCACTGAAAGTGGTGAGGTTTCACTGGGGAGAGCTTGCAAAGGGTGCAGATGGGGAGCTTGAAGTAGAGCCAATATTTGATGATCTGCTTGTTCACTTAATCAGTTTTGCAATAACAAACAAGTCGCAAAAAGAGAATATTGACGAGAAAAGCTTGCTTTTAAATGTCAGGATTATGTTACTTTTTAGTGTCCTTCTCTGTGCAGCAAGAGGGGTGCAGCCCACACTTTCATCCACAAGGATGAAAATGAGAGCAGTTTTAAATAATGTTGTTTATTTTAAATTTATTTTCCTTTTTTTTTCTTTTGCTTTGGAAATCTGATTTGTTTTGGGCAGTGAGAGGGATTAACGGCTGAAACACTGGCTTGTTTCTTGCCAGTTGAAAGGCTGGACTTTCATTCTAAGCTGTCACCCCCAGTGCTTTTGTTACAAACCCTGCAGAGCCACTGTTTTTTGGCATTTACACCCCCAAATATACCTTGCAACATTCCTGTTGCTTCTGAGAGAGTGACTCCTATCTGAATACATGTTTCTGACAGCTGCTGTTCCTCTGGCAACACTGTCAAATGGCTTGAGGGGGGATCTCAGTCGTCCAATGCTTCCTTCCCCAAAGTTGCTTTTGCATAGGCAAATGACGTTACCCCTCTGCACCGTCACTCCTGCTTTACGGAGGATAATGGTGATTCCTTGCTGTACGCAGGACAGCCGAGGGGGTTGATATCGATGACAAATGCTGTGCAAGCTCTAGAGTACAACTGCAGTTTGCAGTTTGCTAATCTCTGTCTAGAATGTGATGAACGCTTTTGCAAGAAAGTCAGCTTGCACCTACAGCAGCTCTGGGGCCAGAGAGCAGCCGTACAGGTGGAGATGCAGATGAATAGTTGCCGAACTCGGAGTGGAGCACTTCTGCACCCTGACTGTGCTGGAGTGCTCGGTGCGGGGAGTGCCGCTCTCTGCAAATGCAGGTGCAGCACAGCCAGTGTCTGCTAGGTGTGGTGGACATTGTGCCGTTGCCTTACAGGTGCTGTGCTCCTGATGTGCTGCTGCTCTCAGCCATCTCTGATAGAGCATGTGAATGAAGCAAGCAAGAGGCTGGCTGGAAAGATGTCCTCCAGCTTTGTTGGCCCATACTAAGCAAGTGGTATATTGCAGGAGCCATCAGTCTTTGTTCTGGCTGCCTCCTGAGACCACATTGGTGGTGGCTACCAGTCATCACAAGCATCATTACAATAGTGCCTCTTGTCCACAAACCATGCACAGGAGACCACAGAAAAGTGTAAAGTCCTTTAGCTCACCTTTGCTAGCTTCTGGACCACTGAAGGTTTCAGCCTGACCAGAGTCTCCTTGGAGAGAGTGCAATACCATGGTCCTGTTGTGAAGCTCTTCTTGCTGTATATCTGATGCGACTTGCTGTGTTCCTTTGCAGGAAGGAGCATTGGAAGCTGCTAGGCAACCTGAAGACCACAGTGGAAGGCTTGGTGTCTACCAGCAACCCGAACGTCTGGTCCAAGTATGGCGGCTTGGAACGGCTCTGCAGAGACATGCACAGCATCCTCTACCACGGGCTCATCCACGACAAGGTAGGGCTCTGTCCTGCCAGCACTGCTGTCTGTCTGTAGCGGCTTTGGTGCCTGTCATGAGCAGGTGGGACAGTCCTGTCGGCTTGCAGCTTGCTTCAGTGTTCGTAGCACGGAGTGGGTACAACGCTTGTAGCAGTGTGGGAAATGACTGAAGCAGGGACTGAGCTTGCCTGGCAAGTGCTGTGGTTGTCAAAGGGACCTGGGTGCGTGTTCTTTCTATCTCATCCACCTTCGACGTGGTTTTTCTAAGTACCTGTGCCCTCTGCAGTGAGGCCAGCCCCTCTCTCCTTTCATTCTGCTGCAGCCAAGTGATAAAGCTGCATTTGCAATGAATCAGCCCTGTATCATTTGAACTTGGACAGCTTTCCAGCGAGGTCTGGCAAGAGAAGCCTCACATCTTTACTGTTTCTGGTTAGCTGTGTTAATAACAGGAGCTGGCAGCCAAATCCACACTCTGCGTGAATGGGATCTCTCTTTCCAAGCTCTCGTCGTGCCTTGCAGTGGCTCACCCAGACGTTCTTCCTTCCGTGGCTGCCTGGAAGAATTTCTCCTTCCCGCTTGTGTGCAGAGGCCTGAAGATCTCCCCTTCAGCTTGCAATTACCACTACAATTAATTTACAATGGAAAGTTGAAGCAAGTCTGCAAGGCATGCCTGGGGGCAGGCTTCCCGTCGCGACTCTGCCACCCAGACAGCGATGCAGAGAAGCGAGCGATGGGGAGAAGCAAGCGATGCAGAGGAGCCCCAGGCAGCTTGCACGGGCCAGCTGGGTCCAGGAGCAGGAAATCTGCACCTATGCAATGCTGCACCCGAGCTAATAAGCCTCCAGGGAGAGTGAGGCTGGCAGCTCACCCCAGCAGGGTGCTTTGATCCCTGGATGTATTAGCTGCAGTCAGCACTTGTTGCGGTGCTGCTCTGTTCCCGTTAGTCCCCAGTGGTGCGGGCCAGGGACCTTTGGGAGATCCGCAAAGAGAGAAGTTACCTTTTACATGTGAGGAGTGCAGTGCTCCGTTCTGATAGACGTGCTGTTAACAGGCTTCAGGAAGTGAGACTTAAATTATTTATATACGTCTGTCTATTGGTAACAGTTCATGCCAGACCTGCAAAGCAGGATGGTGTGTTGCCTTCCTCAATGCTTTTACTGTAGGCAAAGGCAGCTCTTTTACTTAGAAATGTCTCCCCTGCTTGGGCACGTGTGACACCAATCAAGCTGTGGGAGCTGCAAAGGGAGGCCCATAAGAATACAGCTTACTAACAGCCGTTTTCTCATACTTGCTCCAGCGAAACACTTCCTTTTACTTATTATTTTCTTACAACTTTTTTCCTACAACTGGGAATAAATAAAAAAAAGCTAAAAAAATCCATATGTACATGTTAAGAGAACTAGGGTAAGAGGTTTTTAAACTTTTGAATGAATTTTATTTATTTGTCCAGAAAACCCTAGTTCAATCTCAAGAACTAAAATGCCATGTTAGTTCTCTAATCTTAAAAAACCAAACCAACCGCCCCCAAACAAATAAAACAGAACCCCTTCCTCTGACACTTGTGAAAGAGGAAATAGAGATGGAAGAAAAAATAATCAGCCTTTTGGTGAAGAGAGACATTTTGGGGCTGTGTTTACACCCGATAGGGTGGTGGTGAGAACAGCAACTCTGCTGCAGTTCCTCTTTAATGGGAAGAATAACTAAGTACAAAATGACTCGTCTGAATAAAGCTGAGGCAAACAGCAGCAAAGAGCTGATAGAAATGCGACGCCAAATTTCTTACCTGGGGTGCTCAGCCGTGCTGGTGCCCTTGGTGGTGGCTTGCATCAGAAGACAGCAAAAAAATGGTGGTTTTGCTGGGATGTGTTTCCATGTTGCCCTTTGTGTCCCCTCACCGAGGCCTCAGGACTCTCCTCCAGGTCCCGCTCTGGCAGAAAGGGGAACGGTGATGTGGGAACTTGGTCAACCTTGAACTTGGCAGACCTGCAGTTGGCCTTTAGGATCCTTACTGCACTGCAGGGATGTGAGCCCTTCGGTGCCACGTCCTGTCCCTGTCCCATGACCTCTCCACGGTATGAGGGACTGGGATCTTATCTTGTGGAAGAAGAGAAGCTCGGGGGATCTGTTGTCTGGTCACTTGTGGGCTCACCACAACTGAGAGGGGCAGGAGACAACTTACCTACATCAAGCCAGTGTTTTTTGACTCGATCCCTCGATCTTCAAAACTGTGTTACACGCTTGCCTTGTTTCTCCTTTGTAAAGCAGTGCTGCTCTTCCTCTGTCTATTTTCTGGCCCATCTTGCCAGGGTTAGGGGCTCTCCTCTCATGGTAGCATGGGGCTAACGGGGGATGTCGTCATTTAAGTGGGACGTGGGTGGTGGTATCTAACTGCGCCTCTCCCGGGCAGGTGTGCTGCAGACAGAAGGATTACTGGCAGTTTGTGAAGGACATTCGCTGGCTGAGTCCTGGCTCTGCTCATCACCTGGAGAAGGTGGGTTCTGGCGGGGTGGCCTTGTGTGCCCAGCGGGGAGGGGAGAGCCTCACCAGTGGGAGAGCGGCGCCTTGGCTGTTGGCCTGCCGTGGGTAAAGCGGCTCCATAGCTTGTGGAGGCTGAAGCAGC
>NW_009223036.1:21940-22597 GCF_000690835.1 Fulmarus glacialis | reverse complement strand
AGCCAGCTCCCGGGAGCGCGGTGTTGCTTGGACTGAGACAATCGGCTGCTTATTTCTCCCAGGCCAGTCTCCAGCTCGGCTCGGCCAGCTGCAGCGGGCATCACCAAGGAACCGGGCACAAGCGGCGCTTGTGTGTGCGCAGGGTGATTCATGCCTCTGTGCAAATCTCTAAAAGTCTGGACTGTTCCATTTCTGGGTTGTGCCTTGTTCATGCATTCGGTTCTCCTGTTCCTGGCTTGTGCCGACCGCTGGCGCATGGGGATGCTCTCGGCCCTCGGCTGCCCCGTGCCGACGCCTGTGGCTCCCACCGCGGCTGGGCGCAAGGGGCTGGCCACTGGTGGTCCCTAAGTCCAACCTGCTGCTGGGGGGACCTGGGCTGTGACTCCAGTCCAGCTCCTCAGGCTGCAGCAGCTCAGGTGTTTAACTAAGGTGGGTAACTTCCCCAGTTAACGTGTCAGCAAGAACATGACCATCACCACTGGGGTCGGGTTGGATTTGGGAGTGTGGGGTCCTTCCAGGTCAGGGGTGAGGCACACAGGTGGGAGAGTGTGCAGGAGAAATTCGTAGTGCTGGTGGCTGTCAGAGGACTTTGGTCGCTGGCTGACCTTTGATGCGTTGTTCCTCCCTGGTACTTTTGCCTCCCTGGTGGCTGGGGAG
>NW_009223036.1:2778-21683 GCF_000690835.1 Fulmarus glacialis | reverse complement strand
CGCAGCTGAGACCGCTCCTGGGGAACCGGCAGTACATCAGGAAATTCTACGCAGGTAAAGAGAAATGGGCCTTTTCCTTCCTATTAGGAAGATACCTAGCTGCTGGCATTTCCAAGCCACGTGGGAGTGAGGGGGGATGGCAGAAAAGGTGGTTTGCGTGTGAGTAACCGGCGCTGTCAAACCACGCGGCTGAGAGGGACTCCCCCGAGCAGCAGTTTTCTCTCCCCAGACACTGCCTTCCTGCTCAGTGACGCCCACGTCACGGCCATGCTGCAGTGCCTGGAGGCTGTCGAGCAGAACAACCCCAGGCTTCTGGCTCAGATCGACACCTCCATGGTGAGTTGAGGTCCCAGCTTTTCCATCTGGCTCTCTCCAGACACCGGCTGGCTGTGGCTGCTTGTGCGAGGTCTCATTCAGGGCACACGGGGCACTTGGACAAGGGGCTGGACTTGGAAGTAGCAAAAGGAGCTCCAAGAGGGGAGGAGAGCGGTGAACTGGTCCCTGCGCTGTCTGCGCGAGCCTGGCAGGGGTTGGGATGGGGGAGGTGGCTGTGTGGAGCCTGTAGTGAGGTACCTCGCTTCTGGCTGGCATCGAGGATTTGAGCATGAGGACCTGAGGACCAGTTCCTTGTCAGAGGCACCTCTAAAGCCCTCTCCAACAGGCCCAGGCTTCAGGGCCAGCAAGCAGAGCTGCTTGGTCATGAGGGACAGCCACTTTCAGAGGGGTCGAGCGGCACCCCAGGACACCTGGGTGCCCACTCCTGCTGGTGACGCCAGTGACCCCCCGTGCAGCCCTCTGCCAGCTGCCCCCTCCCCAGAGGAGGGAACAGTGACTGCTTTCTTTGCACAGAGCTCCCCAGAGGAAGGCAATTAATGAGGCTTCGTTAAATGGGGGCTGTGTTCTTTCAGCTGGCCGGCACGTCACTGCCATCCCTGTGCGCGTCAGGTCCTTCTGCTGGGACAAGAGAGATGTGTGACCATGATGCTGAAGGACAGGAGAGCCGTCTGCCTGGAGCGCTGGGCTGCCTGGATCGTTTCGCTGAGAGCCTGGTAATTTCCTGATAGGAGCCTGCCATGTAGCTGCGAACAAAAAGCCTCTTCCCTTCTGCACCGCGGTGTTTTTCCCTCCCCATACTCCTGCCCCCAGGGCCCCCCGCCCCCCGGGCCTGCCACATCCTTTGCTGGCTGGTGACCAGACGCTCGCAGGTCGATTCCTTTCCGTTGTTGCTCCTTTGATGCGTAGCTCTGTAAATGCTGATTTATTAATGACGCCACCTCTCTTCAGCTTACCAGGAAGAGTGACGGTCCACCTCCGGTGACCAAGAGTCAGAGCCTGACTGCCCTCCCCGCGTCCCCGAATGTCCCTTCTGCAGGCTGCATGCAGCAGCGCTGCTTTGGGTCCTTCTCCGGCCTCCACCATCCAGCCTCGTCTGGCCTCTCAGGTAATGAGGATGGGCTGGGAAGCTCAGGATAGACCCAGAAAAGACTCTGTCTTTTTGTCTGCTCTTGGATTTGTTGTGGTGGATGGGTGCGAGAAGATCTCTGCCCACGATGGGAGGGAGATCCCTGGCCTTTGCCCATGGTGGGTGGGCATGCCGGTGTGAAGCCACAAGCTTATTCCTGTAGGGTAGTCTGCTTATGCCGGGGTGTGTGACGTCCTGCTCCTGCCTCTGTCCAGATGGGAGACCAGCGAGCTCCTCCATCAGCTCCAGCACCAGCCAGCCCCAGGAGCGCTGCCCGTCCACCCGGTCCTCCTCCTTCAGCGAGGGCAGGTCCCCTCTGGAGCAGCCCGGTTCTGTCACCAGCTTCCATGTCCCCTCACCCAAAGACCCCTTCTCTCCGGCCAGCGAGATGAGCTCCAGCACCACCAGCCAGAGCGAAGACACTTGGACGGGGAGTCAGGATGATCCGCAGAGCGATGTTAACGATGGACCGGAGTACCTGGCCATCGGGAACTTGGGGCGCCGGGGCCGGGCATGCAGCAGTGCCAGCACCAACAGCACCAAGAGCAGTAGCTCCAAACTATTCTCCTCCAGCAGCTCCCAGAAGCTGGACTCAGTGTCATCCCTGGGGGAGCAGGGGGCAAGCGGAGGTGGAAGCAGGGGCCTGAGCCTGTTGCGCCGGTCCAGCTTCTCGGAGGGACAGTCATCAGCTCCGCAGGGCATCCTCAAGAAGAGCCACGTCCGCTCGCACTCCGACACCAACATGGCTTCGGGGAAGTTGCACGGTAATGGGGCAGCTTTTCGGGGATGGCTTTGGGGTGTGGAAGTCCATGGTACCAGGAGGCTGATGCTGGCCACCCCTTTGATTTCATGCATCAGGTCGGCGAGGGGAACAGTGGGCGAGCGGTTGTGAAATTTGGTCTTTGCCCTTAGCTTTCCTGCTCCGCACTGGAGTGATGGGCTGACATCTTGCTTCCCAGAATGCCCTGGCCTGGTCTGTTACTGGTATTGGCAGCTTTTACCAAAAACTTAGAAAATGGCAGCGATGCTGTGGCATTAGCTGTCCTGCTTCCCCACTGGCCTTGCCCGGCTGGGGCATGGGGCCAGGGCAGGGCACTGGGCTGGGGCCTGGGCTCATCCTACTGGTAGGATGTCATCCTAGTGGTAACCTGCTGGGTCCTCCTGTGCTCTTGAGTGGGTGAATGCATGTTGGGGGGGGAGAGTGGGATGTGAGGGGACAACCAGTTTGTGGGAGTCTGCCCCACCAGTGCTGCCTTCATGGGAGAAGTGGAGGTCTTTGCTGAGTAGTAACCAGTCTGTCTCTGTTTTCTCTCCCTTAACGCTGCCCTCCTCCTCCAATCTCTGCCCAGGAGGCCTCAGGGATATCACCATTATAATAGAAGATCCAGTGGCAGGTTTGGGAGCCAGTATAACAGCCCTTCATTAGTGATCATTGCATCAAGTTCAGGATTTCCATCAACCCATTAATGTCCATTCAGAAAACAAAAAAAAAAATCTTTCTTCCCTGTGTCCCAGCTGGTGCTTTGAAGCGTGGTCAGGTTTATGCATGCCACCTGACTGAAGATCCCAGCTTGGTTTTTGGGAGCAGTGGACCAGACCCAGAAAGGCGCCCAACTCCCCTGCATGGTGTTAGCGCTGGCCACCAAGTCCCGGAGCTGCGTCCCCTGCCCTTCCCTCCACCCCACTGCCTTGGGAGCCAGGAGAGGTTTTGTCTCTCATGTAGTGAGTAGGGGCTAGCAGCTAAGCAGGCGCGGGCTTGAACATCTTATTTTCCTTTCATTTAGTGGATCTGTGGCATGGGGAGGTTTGACGTTGGCCGAGTTCAGCTGTGTCCCAGCCAGCTGTACTTGCACCCACAGCCAGGACTCTTGGGTGCTCTTCTGGGCTCGGGGCAGGTTTCCCTCTGAGCAGAGGTGCTGAGGTGCTGCCATCCCTTTGCCCCACAGGCAGAAAGAGTCAGCAGCTCAAAAAAATTAGCTGTTTTCTTTTGCATCCATTGAACAGCAGCACTGGGTTTGTCGAGCTCACATCTGGGTGCTGAGGGCTCTGTGGCTGGGAGGGTTCTTTCCTGGAGGTGGTGGGTGTTCACACAGATGTGTACAGCCCTGTGTCCTGCTCCAGCAGAGGATGCCGAGCACTGCCTCGCTTTGCCCTTCATTAGTAGGCTCTGTTGTATGTGGCATCCCTCAGGCTGGTGATCATAAGGTGGTTTCTGTGCTGGTTTTCAGCAGGGTTGAGGTGGCTGCAGGATACCCTGGCAGGCTGCAGTGAGAGCCTCCCACCCCGACGGGTCTCCTTTGTCACCCAGCCTGTGAGGTGGTTTGGTCCCAAGCCCCATCCTGGTGGCTGCTGCTTCATGGTCTTGGCAGGGAAATGCTGGTGTTGGTGGGCTCTGGAGCCTCCAACCACATCAGGGTTATGGCACAAAGCTGGGAGCAAAGAGGAGTAGGAGGTTGAGAAGATGGGGTTACCCTTCTGTTGCGCTCGGGATATCGGGATGTCAGCTGGCGTCTGCTCCGTGTCCACACCCGTATGTTCCTGTCCTGCTCCAGTCGGGGTGTTTTCAGTCTCCTTCAGCAGTCCTCCGTCACCCAGCAGCTCCATCCAGGTGCTCCCCAGGGCTGTGGCTCTCTGTAGAGCACCATCCGTTGTTGGTCTCCGGTCAGGCCAGCTCTTGGCAGTCCCCACCGGCTCAGCCCGGCAGGGAGTTGCACCACAGTGCGTGCATGGGGCAGAGCCTTGCACACAGCCTGGGTAGGTCACCTTGAGCACTGCAGCCCTGGCTCCAGGGTTGTGTGCAGGGAACCCTGGCTTCTAGTTGAGCAAGAGCATGTCCTTCAGATGCCTCCTTCTGCTGTCGTCCAGGCTGCTTTGCAGGACTGGGAGCCCCACAGATCCCTCGGCTGCTCAGGTTTCCCCTTGTCTCCTGACTCTCTGCCCTGGGGGATAACTCTTCCCTTGGAGATGCTCCAGCAAGAAGAAGGTGCTGGCAGAGGCACTTGCTGGAGCCTGTTGTGTCCCCCAGCTCTGCTGGGGGTAAAGAGGGAATGCTTGGGACTCAACTGCTCCGTGGCTCTCATGAGCTTCTCTCCTTCTTTCCCGTTCTCCTCTCCTGCCTGAAATGCCCTTCTAGTTTTGTCCTCTCCTGGGCTTGCCCTCAACCATGGCATGGAGCAGGAAGATGTCCCTCCTTGCTTCCCATCCATTTGTGCCTGCCCATGTGATGCTGAGCACCTTTCATTTCACCCTGTGCAATCGCTGGGCGCCTCCAGGATACTGATGTGTGCCTGGTGTCGTCTTCCCTTCCAGAGTCCCACGGTGATGCAGGCAGAGGGAGAGGGCTGGTCTCCGCTTCCACCCAGAGCAGTGAACTGAGCACACCCAGCTCCCTCTACATGGAGTACGGTGAGTACAGCCAGCCGCAGCGGGGAAGCTCGCTCCTGGTCAGGCTCCTCCATCGGCTGCGGTGGCCTCAGCTTCTGGCACCTGCTTGTGGGATGCTGGTTGGGCACTGGCAGGGCTCCTTAGCATGAGGATAGCAGCAGGTCCCTCCCTCATATGCTTGTCTCTTGCTTTTCTAGACTCTGGACAGTACCTGAGCTCGGGGGAAGGGATGTTCAGAAGACCCTCGGAAGGGCAGTCCCTCATCAGCTACCTCTCTGAGCAGGACTTTGGCAGCTGTGCAGACCTGGAGAAGGTGAGGGAGGCAGCAGTAGCCTGTGTGCATTAGAGAACGTATCTTACTGCAGGTTCAGTGATAACTTCCCTCCGTGGGGAAGATAATCCCATAGTATTTCCTGCTATAGAGCTGTGCACAGAACTTCAAAGTTGAGTTCCTCAGTGGTGTCTGGCAGCCAGGATCTGCCCATCCAGCATATACACAGCAGCTTTGCAATGTTAGGGCTCCTCAGGGACATGTGCTGACTCCCCAGAGTGGATGTGTTGCACATCCTCTTAGTAGGAAGCCCCTTGTGTTTTTTGTGAGTATTCTGGTGCCCAAGAAGGCTTTAATTTCTAGGTCCTTGTGGAAGAGTGAGGTTTTGTGGGGTCGGCAGGGATTAAGGTCTTTCTACCACCCTCCATGAGTAATAAGCTCTTTCCTGTCACAGGTGGGGAGCAAGATTTTACCAAGCCTTCCTAGTTTCTCCATGGTAAAGCCTTGAATGCTTTTGCTCTTGCCTTGCAGGAGAATGCCCACTTCAGCATCTCAGAGTCCCTGATCGCTGCCATTGAGCTGATGAAATGCAACATGATGAGCCGGCAGCTGGAGGAGGAGGAGGAAGACAGCGACAAGGAGATCCAGGAGCTTAAACAAAAGATTCGCATTCGGCGCCAGCAGATCCGCACCAGGCACCTCTTCCCTACCTGCCAGGAGATGGGCTCAGACAGTGGGTGATGTGTTTTGGGCTCATCAGCTAGTGGGATATGGGTTTTCTGTCCGTTGCCTGTCCTTAGAGCATCCTGCCTTCCTGCCCGTTCGTGGGAAACAACCATATTGCTACCGAAGTGCTGCAGAGATTTGTGAAACTCTGCTGCTATGGAAGACCATAATGGGACTGATACTGTATGTTGATAAAAGTTGTGCGCTGCTGGCGCTGAGTTATGAAATGTAATTTCATTTTGAACTCATGGTGTTTTCCATCTTTGACCTCCATCCCTCCCTGCCCTGGCCATACCTGGCCATCAACTTCTCCCTTAGCTGTCAGTGACCCTTCAGACCACTTCCGTTGATGGCCTGTGTTGCATTTCTCCCAGGTCTTGTGGCGACAGACAGTGGGTCCCAGTTCAGCTCCCACGGCTCCATGCGGCTCTCTGACTCTGGCTCCGCAGAGGATGTGGAAGAGTACGAGATCCGAGGTAGGAGGGAATGGCTGTGTTGGCTTCTTGCGTAGAGACAGACTTCTCCTTGGTGTGGTTGTGTTGAGGTCAGTCCAGCTGAAGAAGAGCATGTCCCTCTGGCCTTCAGGATGGCTTTTCCCAAACAAATGGCTGAATTCTGAGCATCAACAGAGCAACCAGTTTCCCTCATACGGTGGCATGACTTTCCTTCGAAATCCTCTGTAATCCTCTAGCATTCAGTGCCTCTGGCTGGTAGGTGGTTTCCATTTCATTACCTGGTCCACATAGCAGCTATCACAGCTAGAGAGAGGTGGGAGAGCTGCCATCCTGCTCTCCTCCTCCCCAGGCAGAAGGAGCCATAGCTCTGACCGCTTATCTCTTGGGTGACAGTGGTGGGCGCTGCTCACATCCTGGCCTGTAATACCTGTAGTCTCTGCTCCTGGCAGCTTGAGTGGCTGAACTTATTGCCCCCAGGAGACCTGTCTAGGTCCCTGGGTGTCCCTTTCCTTCAGAGCCTTGTTCATCCTCCAAGGTGGATGACTGACCTCTCAGCAGTACCTCCATCTCACTGACTTTAAAAAGAAGATGGAGCAGTCCAGTCACCCGCTATAAACTTCTCATCTCTTGACTGTTGACAGCAAAACCCTCCTTTCAGTCCCCGAGGTCTAGATTTTGGGCTCAGTTTTGAAGCCCACGGAGGGGTGTGTGAATTCAGTTCTGGGCTTCTCTTGTGTGAGTGCTGCTCTTGTATTATGCCCTTTCTCTTTGGCCTGGCTGAAGCACTGAAGTCAACTGTTTTATCATCACCGTGTTATACAGATGGTAACGATGGATCTAACCTGATTCAAATGTCCAAGAACGGCCTCTCAGTGTCAATGGCTTCCTTGTTCTCAGGTAGTACCCCGCAGTGCTCCCCTGCGGCACGCGTGCGTGTGTGTGCAAGGTGTGTGTGTGTGTGTGTGCGCACGTGCACACTTCTCAGAAATCTGCCTAATTTAGGAACTGTGAACAGTATCATCCAGATGTCAGCAAGAAAAGCCGTGGCAGGATGATAGGGCAGGATGGAGCAGAGAGGAGGCAGAGGAGCTCTGCCGTGGGCTCCATCCCCCAGGGCGTTTTGCCATGCAGTATTTTGGGTATACCAAATGTGCCTGCTGTGGTGAAGACCTGTGTTGCCTGGGGTAGGGCTTGGCAGGGCAATGACACAGCTTTGTGGCACTGTAGCTGCTGAAGGCTGAGCCTGGGCTGGATGAGAACAGAGTCCTCTATAGTGTGGGGCCAGGTCTCCATCCCAGGTGCCTTGGGGAGTGTTGTCCTGCTTGACTTGGCAGAGCTGGTGTGCCGAAGCGCTGATCCAAACCATGGCCAACTTTTCCCATCCTGCTTAGACTTGCCTTGGAGAAGAATCCTTCCAGAAAGAAGTCCTGGAGGGAGAAGTAGTGAGAGCAGACAGGGCACAGGCAGTTTGTTCACGCTGGAGGCCCTGGGCACCGGGATCACATGCAGCCAGGTCTTGCTTAGTGTTTTTATTGTTTACAGTACTACTAGATAATCCTTCCAGTCTGCTGGCCACATTTAAATAACCTTCATGTGCTCCCTGTTTGCTTTAGCAAGGGAACAGCCTACGTGGGCTGCTGCTGATCTCTCCTGTCAGGTGTTCGGCGCCAGCGTGTTGCTCCTGCCGGAGATGCTGGTGCTCAGACTTCCCCGTCAGCCCTGCCGTGTCCTGTGTTTACAGACCAGGGTTTCGTCCAGGGGGGCTCATCCTAGCCTGAAGCTGGCAGACGGGGACTGGGGTTTGGGGGCTGTTCACAAGCCTCCTGGGGACTATCCCACCTGGTGATAGCATTGGCAGCAGAGGCGTTTTGGGCAGCTAACTGGAGGCTTTTGGGGATTGTCTGCAGTTAAGGTTGGGAAGCGAGCGGTGGCAGGATCCCCGTGCTAGCTCCCATGGGAGCCTAGGGTCAGATTTGGCTCCCTCTGCCATCCCTGAGACAATGCCAGTGCCTGAGTGTGCCGGCTCTGCTTCCCCACTGTGCTGCGTATGCCCTCCTGTTTGCTCATGTTCATCGTAGTCTAGGACCATGTGGCACCTTCCTGCACGGAGCCAAAGGCACCAGAGCATGGCAGGTATGCCTGGCTGGTGCCCTACGTGGTCGGGAGGCTACATTTGCGTGAATTCCCTGTTTTCTGCAGCTAGAAGTCTGTTCATGTGTTGTAGATATGCAGATTCCTTAGCATTAGGATGCTTTCCTGTGCCTGTTTCTAGCAATGGATGTCAAACAAGGAGGGTCAAGCATCCATGCTGAACTCCACTAGCGTGAGCCTGTAAATTTTCGGGCAGGACTGGGACTTGCCAGGGCAGCCCTGCTCTTCCTAGGGGAGCCGGCGGCTCAGGGGGTGGCACTCTTCGCTCAGCCGGGCTGTGATTCCCTTGGCCTCGTTGTGCGGTTGGTGCCTGGCCGGGATCGGATGGGCTCTGTGCAGGTCCGCGTAGGCGACCTGCTTGGGGTGGAGGAGCAGGGACCCCGAGCTGTGCCTGCCCTAGCCAGGCACTGGGCCACTGGGTCGGGGGGAGCTGCAAGCCTGTGTTTGGAGGTGGTGTGGTCACTGCAGACCCCGTTCCTAGAGCTCCCCAGAGGTACAAAACAGGAGACTTGCTGGGCTGAAGGTTGTGGCATTGGCCTCTCTTCTGCCCTGACCTGTAGTACTTTCCCCTTGCATGCCCTCCTCCCTTTTCTGGGAGTCTGTCTGCAATGAAGCAGGGTTTCTGCCTGCTTCTGCCTGCTTTGTATTGCTGGAAGAGTCTCCTAGGGTCCTTCCACCGTTGAGATTAATTCCCTGTCAGGGTTTAACCTGCCGGAGTGAAAGAAAGATGAGTGATGAAGGTACCAATGGGTACTGCCTGGTACCTGAGCTGGCACTGAGGAGGGCTGTTGGGCAGCTGATGGAGGGGTGGAGGGAGCCAGACCCCAGTGTCCTGCACCTTACCTTGGACCCCTCCTTCCTCAGGAGATGGGTCTGTGGCCTCTGCAGAGAGCTGGCCCCCGTGGCTGCCGGCTTGCTCTCTGCATGGATGCTGACGTGTCTCTGGAGTGCTGGGCTTAGGCTGCCAGCCCTGGCTGTGCAGTCGCTGACAAGCTGTGGCATGGCCACCGTCTGATCTTACAGGTGGCGGTCAAGTAGAGAGCATTAACATCCCATTGCTAATCCCCTGCAGCATCTATACTGCGTGTAGAGAGCTACTAAACCTTCTTGCTAACCTTGCTGTCCTGCCCTCCTAGCTCCTGTGTGCGTACTGTTTCAGGCCATGTCACTGCTAGGACTTGGTGTGTGACCTGTACCAGCAGCCACTTGTCTCCCCCAAGCCCCAGGCTCACTGTTTTCACAGCATCCCACCATGTCCTTCCCTTGTAACTCCGACAGGCGACTGATTAGACTGCACCTCTCCTTGCTGCTCAGTGCCACTGGTAGAAGTTGATGCTGTAGTTCACGTGCTTTTGAACAGCTTGATGAGTTTTACAGTGAAGCTTTGGTTTGAAATGAGTGTATCCCCCTGCCCTGCCCCATCTGCTCCACCTTGTCTGTTTGTGATACAGATGCAGACATCAAGAGGAACCCAGACTCCAGCAGGAAATCCTTTCTCTCCTCAGAGTCCATGTACGTCTTCGACTCATGGCGAGACATCTTGGTACCGAGTTCCCCTTCCTGCCCAACTCTGCTCTTCCATGTGCATCAGCTGCTGTTTGGCACTGGAGTGGACATCCCTCCCTCCCTCCCTCCAAACCTTTACTTAGCAGTGGGGCACTGGGTCCTAGTCTTAAATTTGGGAAGCAGCACCTGGGATGATCAGGATATTGACATGAGGTAGATATGATATGGACTGGTGTCAGGAGAGGTGCCCATACCTCCTAGCAGGTAAAAGGCTGGGGAGAGGACTTGGCACAGCCTGGAGCATCTGGACTGGCTGCTGGCTTGCTGCTGGCTCTGAGCCTCCCCTGCCTCCCCCCCTCTCAGCTGGGACGGCCTGTTAGACTACGTGGTGCTGCCACCTTCTCTCCAACCCTCGCTGCTGTGCTGTGACCCAGAGGTGGAAACGCTGGCACACAGCGATGCTCACAGACTCTCTGTGCAGTGCAGCAGCAGCTTAAACGTGAAGTGCTCAGTCCTTTCCTGGTACTCCCCTGTGTGGAGAGGTCGGGGCTGTGGGGCAGTGAATCACAACCTGTTTCAAGCATAGCTGCTGTGTTCGTGTTCTGAAAGCAAAACCTCTTTGGGATGCAGCGACCCCTCTGCTCGTTGGGTGAGATACAAAGCTGTGTCCATGCTAGGCAGCTTCTTGGGTAGGTTTGTACTGGGAGAGCAGTTATTTCTGGCTTGTACAGGCACTTTGCAGCTTCCTCTGCAAACAGGCACAGGTTTTGTTAAGTAAGATATGTTTTGCTTGCCTTTCTAAACAGTTCTTGTTGTGCCATTAGCCAGCTTTGCTTGGGGGCAGCTGCAAAGATAGAAATCAATCACGTATATCAATTTGAAGCCTGTGTAGCAGTGCAGAAATAAGGTACCAGAGTTGAAGGGAGAATCTTTGGCTTGAGCTGGGACCGGCATCAGGGCTTGTGAGAAGGGCACAGCTGTAAGACCCGGTACTAACCACTCCCTTTGCTGTCTAGATCCTACTCCTTCCTTAATTCCAACTCGGCGGAGGCCGTGGCCATGGGCTTGCTGAAGCAGTTTGAGGGCATGCAGCTCCCGGCTGCCTCTGAATTGGAGTGGCTGGTCCCTGAGCACGACGCCCCACAGAAGGTAGGGGTGTGAGTCCCCAGTCACAAATTGCATTTGATCTTCC
This sequence comes from Fulmarus glacialis, assembly GCF_000690835.1. NCBI lineage: Eukaryota > Metazoa > Chordata > Aves > Procellariiformes > Procellariidae > Fulmarus > Fulmarus glacialis. The sequence continues at coordinate 10,536 of NW_009223036.1, read as the reverse complement.
CCGAACCCCTGGCATCAGCCCACTGCTGAGGGGCTTTGCTAGTCCTGATGATCCCTTTGTGGAGCTGGAGGAGGGGTTTCATCCAGGCTCCGGAGATGGGTGTAGCCAAGAGGGGCTCTGCCACTGCAGTGTCCTACAGCAGAGTGCCCGGATCGCTGGGGACATCCCTTCTCCAGCCCCCATTCAGCTGGAGCAGCAGCTTGGTGCCTGGCAGTTTTCCAGAGGGCTGCAGTTGCAGGTTTCTGACAAGGCAGCCAGTGCCTTGCCTTTGCAGTACCAGGCAGGGATCTGACCCTCTCGCCTGCCTCTCCCAGCTCCTGCCCATCCCTGACTCTCTGCCCATCTCTCCCGATGACGGAGAACATGCCGACATCTACAAGCTGAGGATTCGGGTGCGCGGAAATCTGGAGTGGGCCCCACCGCGACCACAGATCATCTTCAATGTTCACCCAGCCCCAACGTAAGGACCCGCGCGGCTGAGGGCTCTCTGGGGACATGCCCTGTCCAACCCTTTTCCATAAACACTAAGGTTGATTATCATCTCCTTCCCGCTTGATCACTGGGGCTTCCCGACTCTGAGCCTGGTAAATCCATGGTGGTCACCACCGGCAGCTGGTGCTGTGAGATGGAGCCAGTGCCTGTGGTCGGTGCCTTTGCACAACAGGGCTTTTCCCCTTGGATTTGTTGTCCACACTTAAGTGGCAAAGCATGTGGCCACCTCTGCCATCCAGACCTGTGCCAGTGCCCATCCTCTGGTGCCAGGTGCCTTCAGGGCTGGACTCATGCATGTTGTCTTCTGTCTCTGGGCAGGAGGAAGGTAGCCGTGGCCAAGCAGAATTACCGGTGTGCAGGCTGTGGCATCCGGACTGATCCTGGTGAGTGCTGGGACCCTGATCCATAGCTGGAGAGTGGGGAAGAACCTGTGAACAAGTGGGAAGACGCAGAGTGGGTGGGTGGTGGCAGAGCTTAGCAGAAGGTCACTGGGGAAATGGTGCGCTGCCTTTGCCAGCTCTGCTTGCACGTTGGTGTGCACCACCCACAGAGGAGCCTTCTTCTCCAGAAGATCATGGGGCTGGTGGAGGCAAAGAACAGCCAGCCTGTCCTTTGGAGGGCATTTCAGATGTTGACTCTTCCAAGGCAAAGTCATCTGTTGGGGGTCCTAAAGGTCCCAGCAGATTCTGCTCTGGGTACAGCTTTGACCAGCTCTGTTTCCTGAATGTGTAGGTAGATGTGGCTGCATGAGACTGGACTGTGGTCTCAAACGCTTTTGCAGTCGGTAGGGGTGTTTGCAGACCCCAGTGTTGAGCGGTCTGGGGCTGGAGGAGGTACTGGCAAAGCAGACTGCTTTGCTTGTTGGAAATGCTGAGCAACGTTGGGAGTCCAATATGTGGTTGGGCAGAGCCCGTGCCTCGGCTGACCTCCCTGTCTGCCGGGGTTTGGCCAGATTACATCAAGCGGCTGCGGTACTGTGAGTACCTGGGGAAGTATTTTTGCCAGTGCTGCCACGAGAACGCCCAGACGGTCATCCCCAGCCGCATCCTGCGCAAGTGGGACTTCAGCAAGTACTACGTGAGCAACTTCTCCAAAGACCTGCTGAGCAAGATCTGGAGTGACCCGCTCTTCAACGTGCAGGATATCAATCCTGCCCTGTACCGGAAAGTGAAGTCTCTCAACCAAGTGTGGGTAAGACCCTTTCCATACCTTCCTGAGTGGGGTTTGGGTGAGGTGGGTGGCTGCCAATTGTAAACCGTATCCCAGGGAAGCTGGGGAGAAGCGGATATTTCAGTTTTTGAGGCTTAAAAGCTCAGCACCGTGGGTTTCCATTCACCTCTTGTTCTTTGTCCAGTAACGTAGGAATTTCAGAAGGAATTTCTGCCTGGTGTCCAGCTGGGCTTCGGTTTATCTCCTGGAGCACATGACGATGGTTGTGCTCGCTTTGCCCTGCGTGGTGTAAACACTTCGGTAGCAGGGGAGCGGCAGCTGGGGAGCAGCCGTCGTTTCACCAGCGCAGGAAACGGGGCAGGCGTGCTTGGCCAAGGACCGTGCTCTGTTTACTGATTCTTGTGTCCCCCCTTCCTCTCCAGCTGCTGCGAATCCAGCTTTTCCACATGAAGAACATGTTTAAGACGTGCCGGCTAGCTAAAGAGTGAGTCCCAGGCTGTGAGATGAAGCTGTTTTGCTGTCCTGGATCTGTCCCGTGGCAGTTTGCAGTGGGGATCTGTGCAGCCTGTGCGATGAGCAACGTGGGGAGAGGGGAGTGGAGGGGGAGAAAAAGCAGAAGCAGTGGAGAGAGGGGGCTTAGTGGAGTAACTGTGCTCTGAGCTCTGGTTTCTCTGTCCTTGCAGCCTCCTAGACTCCTTCGATGCGGTGCCTGGCCACTTGACGGAGGATTTGCACCTTTATTCGCTGAGCGACCTCAGCGCCACGAAGAAAGGGGACCTGGTGCCTCGCCTGACGGAGCTCCTGAAGGCAGGCAGCCTGCACGTTGAGAAGTGCATGGTAAGGCCCCCTCGCCTGCCTCCTGCACTGCTCCGCACCCTCGGGAGCAGGCTTTGCTGCAAAGATAACCGATGGGTAGGCCTTTGACGTGCAGGGCAGCCACCAAATTAACTGATTCAATGCTAAATGCTCCTGCCTGCTTCAAGAGCTTCTACCTAGCACGTATGGGATCTTTGTTATCCCATTTTGGCTCTCCCCCAGCCCTGACACATGTTGATTCTGCCTTGTTGTGCTCCATGCTGGGGAAGGGCTGTCCCACATGATTAGAGCAGGGCACCATGTCCTGCTCCGCTCTACCTCCTGCCCTGCTTGCCAGGGAGATGAGGAGCATTTAGCTGCTTTTTCCTCACCTTTTCTCCTTCCAGCTGTGCCAAGCCAAAGGCTTCATCTGCGAGTTCTGCCAGAATGAGGGCGACATCATCTTCCCCTTTGAGCTCAACAAGTGCAGGACATGTGAAGGTGAGATGCTGGGGAGAAACAGGGAGGGGACAGACCCTGGGGCCACGAAGGTCTGCCTCCAGTTTGAGAGGCATTTGTGCTAGCAAGAGTTACAGAGCCAGAGCCAGCCAGACCAGAGTGCCTCTGTGCATGGCCTGTGTCTCTGAACCACGTTATTACAGCAGGTCAGCATTATAACGGTGTTTGGCCAGAGCTGCTGGCGCGGTAGAGTGTGTGGGTCCCTTCCTGAACCACACTGTGTGCTGCCTGCCCCGGCGGCAGCGGGCAGTCGGGTTGTGACTGCAACGAGTGGGTGTCTGGGAGCTCTGGCTTCCCTTCTGCTGTGGTTACGGGACAGGCTGCAGCCTGCACGCAGCTCCCCTGCCCCTGCTTGGATGGCTGGAGCTGACCTTGCAGAGCAGAGAGAGAGCCTGAAGGCTTTGTCTCTGTGCCCTTCCTGCCTGCCAAGAAATCCCTGGGCCCCTTCAGGAGTCATCCTCAATAATGCCCAGTACTAATGGCCAAGCAGAGCTTGTCCCTGCAGCTTAGGACCAACCTCTGAACTGGCTTGAAATGGCTCCTGACAACATGCAAGCCTTGGTTTGGCAGGTGCAATGCCAGAGAAAACTTGGGGCAGAGTCGCTGTTTCCTTGGAGAATCAGGAAAGTTTGGGGAGGGACCTTGTGCGGAGCAGGAAACGTCCCGCCTGTGCTCCCAAAGGCTTTGTAAGCCAGTGCAGGGTCCCAGTGGCGTGATTTCTTGCTGCTTCCAGAACGGTCCTGGACCCCTGCTTCTGGTGCTTTTTCTGACATCGCTTTGGTTTGAAATGTCCTCGTACACAAGCCTAGAGCATCCCTCTGGGGTGCGGAGTGTCAGGCAGTCTGTGTCAGCCTCTGACAGCTCTCAGCCATGTTCTCCCCTGCAGAGTGCAAAGCCTGCTACCACAAATGCTGCTTCAAATCCACTCACTGTCCCCGCTGCGAGCGGCTTCAAGCCCGGAGAGAGCTGCTGGCCAAGCAGAGCATGGAGTCCTACATCTCGGACTACGAAGACGAGCTGGAGCAGCCAGAGGCGGTGACAGCCACATGAGCATGTTGCAGCAGAGGAGCAGATCGTGGGTTTATTTACGTACGTGGTCTTTGTCACCAAAGGCTGAGCCACATGGACTGGAGATGAGGAGGACTGTCAGGAGGCCTGGAGCGCTGTCTCAAAGGGATCTGTTTTCTCCTGTGCGGTAGTGCTGGGCTGAGGAAGGGGCATCTTCCATCGTCTGGGTCTGCTCTAGGTACTGCTCACACTCCCCAATGCCTTTGCTTGGGCCCCTGCCTGTCCTGCAGGCAGAGCAGGGGCCTTTTCCGAGCAGTTGTTCATGCTGGACCGGGCAGGGCTGTGCTGCCAGTCCCCGTGCCCTGCTCCCAGGCAGGGTCCCCTGGGGGGTCAGCACTTTCTGCTCATCAGCTCTATACTAGGAAACTCTGGCCACGTCTGCTCCTTGGAGAGGAGAATCAGCTCTCCAAGTCCTCCGATCCCCTGTCCTGCTGCTGGGGGTTGTGTGCATGGAGGGAAGGTGGGGGTTGGGGGTTGGTTGTACATTTAACAGCTCCCTTTCTCAAATCTGGCTTGGGACACTGCTGGAGAGCAGTTGCTCTCCAGGATGAAAGCAGAGGAGGTGGCAGTGGTGAAAATGCCAGATTTCTGCCTCGCCTCTCTGTGTCATCTCTGCTGAGCTGCTTTCCCTGCCCTCCGCCCGCAGCCTGTGCTGCAGAGGGGCATTGCTCCCAGAGCAGCTGCACAAGGGGACCGGTGCTGCCGGACTTTTGGCGGAGGCAGGTCCCCATGGCCAGAGGATGCAGTAAGTGAGGTTTCCAACCCCGCTTCCTCCTCATGCTGCCAGTCTGTTGTCCTGATGGGACATGTCCTCCTTTAAGGGTGACATGGGACCTCACTCTGGTGGCACCAGGACCTGTCTTGCGTGCAGCTGCCTTCTGCAGAAACCTTCGGGATGCAGGTGAAGGCTCAGCCCTCCAGCCACATCCCCCAAGCCTCCGTCTCAGTTTGTTCTTTTAGGTTGGGTTTTTGTTTTTTAACCTGCTGGATTTGGTTTTATTTTTTTTAATTCAGTTATTTGTACTTTTAACTGTGTTCCCCCCCAAGGAGGTGCTGCTTGAAATGCCTCTTTAGGGGACATGCGATCTTCTTGGCACTCACCGGTAGAAAACCTTCAGGGCTGTCCTGCTCCTGGTTCCACACCCCTGGATGGGGCTGGCATTTGCCAGGTATCCTCTCTCCCAGCAGATCTCCTGTTCCCTTTGGGAGAGGAATCTCTGAGCCAGGCAAAGCCTTGAGGCTTCCCTGCTGCCGTGCAGCGGGATGGCCAGGCAGCCTGCTTGCGGTGGGGGGTGCACAGGGGAGAGGGGTTTGGCACTGGGGTGCTGCAAAGGGTTGGTCCCTCACCGATGCAGAGCTGCCCGCCACTACCGATGGTTCCGCGGGGTCGGACCCGGTGGTACAAGGTGACCTCTGTGCTCTGGGGCTAGCGGTCAGTCAAGGAGGTGCTTCTGCATCGCAGGGGGATGCTTGAGCCCATGGCATGGGTGAGTGTCCAGCACCACCTCAGCATGGGTGGGATGTGGGGTGGCAGTGGGGTGTTTGGAAGGATGGTGTGGCCTGTGTATGTGTGAGAATGGTGTTGAGGGACCGGGGAGCAGTACACTGGCAGAAAGCGTCTAGGGGCAATGGCTCTTGCAGTGCGTGCCCTGGCTCGAGGCTGGGATGTGGGCTGTCCCTGCGGGGGTGGCAGGGTTGGGGCAGGTGGGAGAGGCTGGGACCAGGAGAGGTGGCTGCAGGGCTTGGTCAGGGAGGGTGGCTGCAAGCCTCGCTGCTGGGGGCCAGGCTGCTGCATGGCAGCACCTCTCCCCTGCTCTGCAGCATCCTGACAAAGCCAGGTCTAGCCTGGGAAAGGGGGTTCAGCTCCCCACTTGCTCCCCTGGGGTTTTTTACTCCTCCTGTCTTACTTCTGCTTGTTTTCCCCATGGGAGCAGCTGCTCTCCCGCTCAGTCTCCATCTCTGCAAGCCCTGGGGCTGCCAGACGCTGGTCTGCCTTCGTCTTGCCTGTCCCCAATCCCAAGCTGAGCCCTCCCGCTGCTGCCCAGAGCTGGCACCCCCTTCCCTGGAGCTGCCTTAGCAGCACACCTCCATCCACCCTGTTTTGTTTGAAGCACTTTAATGTCATGGGACAGCAGCTGAGAGGCTGCCCGCATCCCTTTCTAGAAGCACTGAGTACATTTAGAGAAGAGGGAAGGGATTTTGGCTTACTTGTGGTTTTCACTCTCCACCATGGACTTTCTCTGGAAGCAGCGGGACTTGCAAACCCGGCAGAGGTCTCCAGGGCAGGATTGTGCCCAGCACTGACACTGCTGCCCAGCTCTGACCACTACGAGTAACACTGGAACTGGCCAAGGCAGTGAGCTCTTTGTAAGCGAGGGGCTGCCCTGGCCATCAACTGGAGCCCTCCCTACAGGACTATTGCACAGCATAGCAACGAAAATGCCGTCCCTAATAAACTAAGTTAATAAGGGGCCTGGTTGTGTTGTGGCATTGTTTCAGGTGGGGTAACGTTGTGTATCCCCCCCCCTTGGGGTCAGTGCTGCAGTGCCTCTTGGCCCCTAGGGCAGGGAGGGGTCGGGATGCACTAGCTGATGGCAGCGGGCATTGGGGGGGGACAACTTGTGCAACTAGTGCTGCATCGCTAGATGTCACTGGGAGGGGGTTATTGTCACCACCCCTTGACTAATCCATCTGGTTTAGGGCCTCCCCCTGCAAACTGCCTACTGGACTCGGGGCAGGAGGTACAAGCCACTGAGTAAGGGGCTCTCTGTAATGCCTGTCCCCTTCCTGAGCCTGCCTTTGCTGCTGGCAGAGGGGCCCAGGGGCATGGCCTTGGCTGCCCCATCCCTGCTTGCATCCCTGTGCCATGCAGCCCGCCTCTCCCCTCGCAGTGGTGTCATGCAGCACCCCATAAACACCATAGACACAGGAGATGATACAAACCGAAAACTTTAAAACAACTGTTGAAAGTTGTGTGTGCAAGCCCAGCACAGCGCTGGCTCTGCATGGAGCGAAGCAGGGCTTCCCTGCGGCTAGCACAGCATGAGGAGCCAGTTTCTGGGGCCTTTTCCCCAGAAAAGCCCTGCTCAGCCTAAATCTAAGCTGTGGTTAGCAGCAGCAAGGGTAGCTTGGGCTTGCTGCTGAGCATGGTGGTTGGAGAGAGGTTTCTGGCAGGCATGGGCACGCTGCCAGCTGTCCTGGTTTCAGCTGGGAGGGTTAAATTTCTTCTTAGTGCTGTGTTTTGGATTTAGTATGAGGAGAATGTTGATAACACACTGATGTTTTCAGTTGTTGGTAAGTGCCCTCCTAGTCCAAGGACAGCCCCCCTGCCTACTGACTGAGCTAGGTACACAAGATGGGAGGGAACATAATCCCTGGGGCTCCAGCAGCTGCCCCAGCGCAGCAGCTCAAGCAGGGGGTGATGGCAGAGCAAAGAAATGTGCAAAACCCTGGGGCTTGCCGCTGTTACAGCGAGCCCTCCAACAGAGCCCAGGGCGATCCCTGGCCGGGGTGTAAGGTGTGAGCTGGCACCTTGGCAAAGGCTCCGTCCCCAGCACGGAGGGACACGAGCAATCCCAAAGCATGCTGTGCCCATCACTGGGAGAGTGTGCGGGGAGCGTAGCGGCGCTCAAACTGGCCCACGTCAAACTTGCGCTTGCAGCCGGTGTAGTTCATGTAGCGGATCTTCCCGAAGATGGCCCTCTCTGCCCAGCC